>NC_045549.1:13851191-13956191 GCF_009769535.1 Thamnophis elegans
CCTAGAAAAAGGAAATATTTTAGGAAATATTAAAAGGGCAGAGTATTTCCCCTAAAAGGGAGGCAGAAACTCACCCTCCCCACCATTGTCAATGGGCCATTAAGGAGTGAAATAATAAGAAAGATTATGGACTGTGCCTAAATGGATACACTAATTTAAAAAATCCAGGGAAAGAAAGAATCAGAATTCTACCAGATATGGGATAAATGGTATAGGTGGATGGAGGAAAGAAACAAAAATCAATGAAGGAATATAATAAAACTCAAAAATAATAGTTATGAGTAAAATAAGAGGGTTAAGAATGGTGAAATCCAAATGAAATACAATAGAAGGGGAAATAATATAAGATGAGCGGTATCGATTGATGATTGCTATTATAAAAAACAGGAAGTTCCTGTTCGTACTGTATTGTATAAATGTGGTGTACGTCTAATTTTTGTGTCTGTGTATTTTACATGTTTGTTAATAAAAATCTTTAAAAAAATAAAAAATAAAAAGTAAGATAACCACTGTCCAAAACCAAAAAAAAAAAAAAAGGGAGTGGGCCAGTCTATTCTACATAACAAAGATCGACCCCATTGTATTGCCCTTCATTGCACTACCCACCAAGTTTCAACCAAACTTAACACACAGACAACCTAAAAAGCTAGCTATGACCTCTGACAGCAACCAGTCAGGATACTCTTCCTGTGCCCCAGGAAGTTCAAAGCCCAGAGAGGGCATAAAACCCAGATATTCTCAGCATTTCTTCCCTTTTCATCCAGGAGTTCCAAGCCATGTGATCATGTCCGCCATTAAACCATCTTTCCAAACAGCCTCCGTGTTTCCAGGGTCTTTTTTTCCCCACGTGGAACTGAACCCAGAAGGACATTTCTTCCAACATATGTTAACAGACATTTTCCCTTTTCCCCAAGTTTAATGTTTAACGTTTATGGAATGTGGGAGTGATGAGTTTGAATTGAGTAATGGCCTGCGTAACAATAGTCTGGTTGCACGGATGATTCAGTTGCAAATCCTTACGTCCCTGTTGTTACTCCTCCTAGCAAGTTGTTGCTCCTTGTTGACGAAGAAATCCATACGTTTTGTTTTCCTAACCGCAAATCACCTTGCTACATGCTCCAGCCATGTGTACATTCAATGTTTAGGCAGGGCTCAGGAGCCAGACTATACGAAAACACAAGTTTACCAACTTGCTTCAAACCCAACTGTAGGCAGTAATTTACTGCGAGGGAAGGCTCTCTTTAGAGTCCCTGAAAGACGCACTATACAAGACATTGAAGCCAAAGCCTATAATGAACTTTGGCAATAGACACAGTGGCTGTGTGGCAATGACCGGATTTCATATCTCACAACGTTTGTCTTGGGTCAGATCGTCAAACCACATCTTCCTGAGAGGGTTTCGCTTCCTATTTTCCTACTTCCCTTTCCCAAGTGGTTAGCAAATTTTGAAAAGTTCCATGACGATGCTGCCAAACACATGTCCCCTCCAGAGATGCTGGGCTGCAGCACCCATCTTCCTCGGTCACCAGGTGCTGTGAGAAATATAATCCAGGACACCTGGCTGAGGTCAGGTTGAATAAGTTCATAGTCTCCATAAGCATTCTAGGGAGGCTTTTGTTTTCTTTGAGGTTTTAAACTTTGGGGAAATAATACTGTTTGCAGTGACAATATAATCATGTGAGAGGTGAGATTCCCCTTGCACATACGTGCTAGTCTTTCCTGACCAGTGGTGGGATTCAAATAATTTAACAACCGGTTCTCTGCCCTAATGACCATCTGGGTAGGTGGGGCTCGGTGGTCATGTGACTGGGTGGGCGTGGCCAACTCAAGGTCACTCAGGTCGGTGGGCGCTTCGCCTTAGCTGTTACAATGTAATAAGGGTTAACCGGAGAGGCAGTTTCTGTAAGCAGGGCAATAAAGATTAGGCTAGAAACAACACAGGAATGTTTCCTTCCTGCCTTCCTTACAGGATTAGCCCTGTGAAGTGGAAAAAAACAAAAGGAGATTTCTTCCAACAACCGTTTCTCCAAACTGCTTAGAAAGTTATCAACCTCGAATAGGTGTGAACTGGCTGAATCTTTCAAACTGTTAGGTTAGCAGAAGCTGGGACAAGTAACGGGAGCTCACACCGTTATGCGGCACTAGGGATTTAAACCGCCGAACTGCCGATCTTTTGGATTGACAAGGTCAGCATCTTAGCCACTGAGCCACTGCTCAGAAGTCAATATGATTCAATATTGACTTATATACTAAAATGCCTTCATAAGATTTGCTTGTATTATTATTTTACAGATACTTCTATGTTAGGATCCCTCTCTTGTCCAACGAAAAGACCATGTTGTGTTATATGTGAAAAATGTGTTTATTTCTTTCTCTCTTTCTCCCTAGACACTTAAAAAAGTACTGGTAGTCCTTGACTTACGACCACAGTTGAGCTCAAATTGTTAAGTGAGACATCTGTACCCCATTTTACAATTTTTCTTGCTGCAGTTGTTAAGTGAATCACCGCAGTTGATAATTTAGCAACTCAGTTGTTAAGTGAACCTGGCTTCTCCATTGACTTTTCTGGCTTGTCAGAAGGTCACAAAAGAGGGTCACATGACCTTGGGACACAGCAACGGTCATAAGTATGAACCAGTCGCCATGCATCTGAATTTTGATCACATGATCATGGGGATGCTGCAAAGGTCGTAACTGCAGAAAAACGGTCATAAGTCACATTTTTTTCAGGGCCGCCGTAACATTGAACGGTCATTATATGAACTGCTGTAAGTCGAGGCCTTCCTGAACAGATGTCTTTTCTTATTTCATTTTTTCTTGCATTAACACTTGGATGAGGAAGGTTGAACAGTGACCGGCGGAAAGTTATTTGGGTGAAATGGCTGAGATGAATCTGAAAACGTCTCATCTTGTTTTTCTCCATGGTATTAAATCATGCTGGTTCTAGCTCTCAGTGAGGAAATCTAGAAGTGAAGTACCATTTATGGGACTCACAATGAAATAGGGGGCAACAGCTACCATGTATTTTAAAAAAGTCAACTCCTGGCATGTAACATAGGAAACTGCATATATAGGAAGTCTGTTTCATTCAGTTTTGCCTCTCCTGATAGGAAACAGCTCTGGAGGGTTTAAAACTAAGTGTTGCCACTGGGAGATGCTGAGGACTAGATCCATGACTTTTTGCGTACAAAGCAAATGTTCTTTTTGTATGAAATCGTCAGTGTTATACCAGAGGGCTGAAAGGATGTCATATCTTAAATCTACATAAAGGATCAATCCATGATCTTGGCAATCTATTGCTAACTAAGCCCAAAACCAACCCAATTTACCATATCCTTTGTGGAGTGAAAATAGCAATGCTGTGTATGGTACCACCCTGCCCATGATATCATTATTTATTTATCTAGACTTTTTTTTTAATCTCACCCATATTATTTTTACAAAAAAAAAACCTCAGGGAGACAAACATACTTAATATTCCTTTTTCCTCCTCCTGTTTTCCCGCAACAACAATCTTGTGAGATGAGTTGGGCTGGGAAATGAGTCATTGGCCCAAAGTCACCCAGTTAGATTTCATACCTAAAGTGGGACTAGAACTCACAAACTTCCAGTTTCTAGCCTGGGGCCTTAGTCACTTAGACCAGGGCTGCCAAACTCATGGCCTGCGGGCCAGATACATCACATGCTGGCCACGCCCATGCTCGGTTTTGCGAAGGGAGGGAGAAAGTCACGATACGTCAAATGACGATGCCATGATGAGGTGAGTGTGACATCCCTGCACTAAACCAAGTTGTAGATCCTTTAACACAGGGGTCCCCAACCTTTTGGACCTCAGGGATCCTTAAATTCATAATTTTAAATCCCGCGGACCACTAATACAATCTGCCTAATGACTGGCCAGGTGGGTGTGGCTACGTGGTCATGTGACTGGGTGGGCATGGCCAACTTGATGTCACTTATGTCGAGGGGTGCCTCACTGGCCTCTACTCGCCCTTCCCTCCGGCTCTATGCCACCAGCAGCACTTCCCTCCAGTCTTCACCCAAAGCCTTGCACCAGGAGGCCGAAGCAGACCCCAAGTCGGAATTTCTGCCCCCCCTCCGACCCACACAAAAAGACCCCGAAAGCGGGAGGCTCTCTGCAGCAACACAAGTCTTCATTGTATGTATCCAGCCCAGTTTAAGGACCCCTGATTTGGTGCAATATAAAAATTGGTGCAACATAAAAATTGCAAATAATTTTTCTGCAGACCACCAAAATCTTCTCGTGGATCACCAGTGGTCTATGGAGCACCAGTTGATGACCGCTGCTATAACATAACATGTTCTTTGCACTGTGATATGATCTGTAAGTGTTACCCAGGCTTTCTACCCTTCCCTGAAACCTAATGGAAGAGATTTAGTTGCCAATAGTTTAATTAAAAAGGAGTGTCAACATTTACAGAGTCTCCCATTCGGAATCACACTGTATTTCTCTACTGACTTCTCAAACCTTTCTCCCATACCAGAAACATTAGTCCCTAACTCACAGCCCTTGAATGAAAATTATGAGCACAGACAGAACTACAGATTTAAAGGAGTCAGCGGGATTTTACATATTCACTACTCACTCCATTCTTTTTACATCCTAACCACAGAATACCCAATGCTGCCTTGCAGTTTCTCAAATGTTTTCTTCTACAAAAAAATACTTTGGATTTTTTTTTTAACCTAATTTCCAGAAAGCTTTGGAATTTCCTTCACATTTTGCTAAATGGTGTTTTGTTTTATTTTATGTACATGTTAGAGCAGAGGTTTTCAGCCTCTACTACTTAAGATGCATGCAGAAAACACGTAAAAAATACAAATACAAAAAAAAAAAATCAAAAGCACCTGTAGTCAGTAGCCTAGATTAAGATGTATAACTATGTCAATGTACATTTAAAATCATTTCAAATTTATGTTAATGGGCTGAAATCATTGCCAAACTTTAGCCACTATGCTAGCAAAGTTTAATAGCATTATCTCTAGGATACATTTTAAGAGACAAAACATTCACACGTAGCCAGGTCACTGATACACAGGGAGTCCTCGACTTATGACCACAATTGAGCTCCACATTTCGGTTGCTAAGCGAGGCGGTTCTTAAGTGAACTTTGCCCCATTTTACGATCTTCCTTGCCACAAGTGTTAAGTGAATCACTGCAGCTGCTAAGTGAGTAACACTGTTATTAAGTGAATCTGGCTTCCCCATTGACTTGGCTTGTCAGAAGATTGCAAAAGATGATCACATGCTCCTGGGACATTGTAACCGTCATAAATATGAGTCAAGCATCCAGATTTTGGTCACATGACCATAGAGAGGTTGTAAGATGGTAAGAGGTTGTAAGTGTGAAAGATGGTCAGAACTCACTTTTTTCATTGTAACTTTGAACAATCACTAAACAAACTGTTGTAAGTCAAGGACTATGTATAATTAAATAAGGTAAAGGTTCCTGTCGCAAGTCGTTCCCAAATCTAGGGGGCAGTGCTCATCTCCGTTTCTAAGCCAAAGAGCCAGCGCTGTCTGAAGATGTCTCCGTGGTCATGTGACTGGCATGACTAATCACAAAAGCGCACGGAACGCTGTTACCTTCCCACCAAAGGTGGTTCCTATTTTTCTACTTGCATTTTTTTATGTGCTTTCGAGCTGCTAGGTTGGCAGAAGCTGGGACAAGTAATGGGCGCTCACTCCATTACGCGGTGCTAGGGATTCGAACCGCTGAACTGCCGACCTTTCTGATCGACAAGCTCAGCGTCTTAGCCACTGAGCCACCGGGTCCCTTTTGTGTAATTAAATAGAGATGCATGGATATGCATTAGAATTTGCGGAGGAATATAGTCAGAGTTAGAGAGGCTGTTTCCCAGTGAGTGAAGAGTTGTCGAGCTTGGAATGTCTGGTAGGCAGAAAGAGACCCTCTCTAGCAATTCATAGAGTACATCTATAGTTATTGCTGATAATTGCTTTAGTCTGGCAAGATTCTGTTTGTAAGTGAATAACAATAACGTAACTATTCAGAATCGACTCGATGTGTTGTTCTTGGTTTTTTGGGCCTGAGAATTTCAATAACAAAAATTAATGTGAAAGAAATTTGAAAATCACAATTTGTCACCAAGCCGAATGAGAACTGACACAAATAAATATT
Source organism: Thamnophis elegans (assembly GCF_009769535.1). Lineage (NCBI taxonomy): Eukaryota > Metazoa > Chordata > Lepidosauria > Squamata > Natricidae > Thamnophis > Thamnophis elegans. Next base: position 13,857,353 of record NC_045549.1, read on the forward strand.
TCATCTATGATAAAATATATATGATATTTTTCCCAAACAGGGCTAATATCAATTCCAATTCAAATAACTTAAATGTTGTAGCTTAGATCAGAGGTGGGTTTGGCCCAGTTTGGCCGAGTAGGTAGTAACTCAGCCAGCCACGCCCGCAAACTGATTCTATCGGCATGCACAGAAGCATTTTTTTACCTACCGCACCACCATCTTGTTTTTTGCTCCTGCGCATGCACAGAAGCATTTTTTTCACCTAGTTCGCAGGTGTGCGCGCCCGAAGCGCATCCCTGAGTAAATCGGCAGTAGAAGAAGCCGGAACCCACCCCATCCAGTGATTTCAATTTAAAGCTAACATTGCTCTTCTTTTTCCAAGACTGAGCAAATACGTGCTCTATATTTAGAGCAAGGAAAAGAACAGGTTTTCCATTAAAGTCATAGGCCTAAAGTCTTATGCTTGGATTGACTAAGAGCTCATGGCCCATGAGTTTGCTCTGATGTCATTCATTTGAATAGTTCCTATTTAAAAACTTGGGAGAGAAAGATAAAACTCGGTTATCTATTGTCTATTTTTACAAGCAATTTTGAAATACTCCGTTGCAGTGGTTTTGCCTCAGAAAAAAATAGAACGGTAGGCCAGAGTAATGATGAAGCTTGTATAGCAAATGCTACTGCACCATACTATTTGTGGCAAGTGAAAAGAAATATAGTGGGTCTAACATTGCATTATTGTTGCTGTTGTTGTTGTTGTTGTTATTATTATTGTTGTATTATGTATAACACAGAGAGGGACGCAGTAGCTCAGTGGCTAAGACACTGAGCTTGTCAATCAGAAAGGTCGGCAGTTCGGCGGTTCAAATCCCTAGCACAACGTAACAGAGTTAGCACCCATTACTTGTCCCAGCTTCTGCCAACCTAGCAGCTCGAAAACATTCTACAAGTTGCCTACTTGTATTCTACGAGACTATTCTACAAGTTGAGGGATGCGGTGGCTCAGTGGCTAAGATGCTGAGCTTGTCGATCAGAAAGGTCGGCAGTTCGGTGGTTCGAATCCCTAGCGCTGTGTAATGGAGTGAGCGCCCATTACTTGTTGATTAGAAAGGTCGGCAGTTTGGCGGTTCGAATCCCTAGCACTGCGTAATGGAGACAGCGCCCGTTACTTGTCCCAGCTTCTGCCAACCTAGCAGCTCGAAAGCATGTAAAAAATGCAAGTAGAAAAATAGGAACCACCTTTGGTGGGAAGGAAAAAGTGTTCCGTGCGCCTTCGTCATTTAGTCATGCCAGCTACATGACCCTGGAGACATCTTCCGACAGTGCTGGCTCTTCGGCTTTGAAAGGGAAATGAGCACAGCCCCCTAGAGTCAGGAACTTTCTTTCTTAAGTTTCTCCTTAATTCTAGGTGGCTTCTCTCCTTGGTTAGTTTCCTCCCATTGTTTCTTGTCCTGCCCTCTGGTTCTTTGGAGAATCATTTGACCCCCTCTTCTTTGTGGCAGTCCCTCAAATATTGGAATACTGCGATCATGTCACCCGTAATTTTTCTTTTCCTTAGATGAGCCAAACCCAAATCCTGCAGCCATTCTTCACTCTTACTTCATGCCACACATAATGGTCTGTAGAGATTCTTAGTCATCCAGGTCATGATTATCCCAAAGAGAGGAGCACTTGGCATACTTTTTTTTTCCTTTTGAATGCATTTCACTGCTCATCCAAGAAGCTTCTTCCATTCCCCACTATCCTGACAGAGCTGAAGAAGCTTCTTGGATGAGAAGTGAAACATCTTCAAAAGGGGAAAAAAACAAGGAAGTCCCCTTTTGCGCTTTTGACATCGCGGTTTTAGCGCCGCGGTTTTGTCGGCACGCTTTTGTCGTTCACGCATTTATCGGGTCACGGTGAAAAACAGGCTGATTTTTGCTCGTTTTGCCCCCGCCCCCAGGAGCACTCTATAAGGCTTCTAAAGCTATGCATGCCCTTTTTTTGACTGTTTTTGCGAAGAACGAGCTGTTATTGGGAGGTCTGCAGAGTGCAAGAACTTTTTTTTTAATTTGCCTCTTCAAAATATTGGTGCGTCTTATACTCCAGTGCGTCTTATACTCCGAAAAATATGGTAGATGGATTTGAGACTGATATTTTCTACTTAAAGGCAATAAATTGCAACTAAATCCAGCCACCCAGGCTTCTTTCCCTCAAACTGCTATTGCATCAGTACTGTCCAGTCACCAGTTAACCTTGAGCATATTTAACAGATAGGTTTGTGTCAATGAACAGCCCTCGTTTCTTTCCACAGTCGCCTCTTCCTCCTTCCCACACATGGCATGCCAAAGTGAAGTGATGCTATTTTGTATTCCTGGGTAATCATTAAATCCTGCCCACGCTCAGATCGGGGAAAGTGCTGGTGGAAAATAACAGACAGCAGTCATGAGCAATGTGACATGAAACACTAAATAACTTGGCATGCAGCCATCTACAGCTATCATAGTAATTTATGCAACACCTAAATAAAAATGTGTGTTTTCTTTCTGCTATTTGGCTTATAATGGACCTAGTGAGATCAAGAGGTATTTGTAACTAATCCCATTAATTTCTACTTGCCTATTCTACAAGTTGCCTACTTGTATTCTACGAGACTATTCTACAAGTTGAGGGATGTGGTGGCTCAGTGGCTAAGATGCTGAGCTTGTCTATCAGAAAGGTCGGCAGTTCGGTGGTTCAAATCCCTAGTGCTGCATAACTGAGTGAGCTCCCGTTACTTGTCCCAGCTTCTGCCAACATAGCAGTCTGAAAGCACGTAAAAAATGCAAATAGAAAAATAGGAACCACCTTTGGTGGGAAGGTAACAGCATTCCAGGCACACTCGGTGTTTAGTCATGCCGGCCATATGACCACGGAGACGTCTTTGGACAGCGCTGGCTCTTCAGCTTTGTAACGGAGATGAGCACTGCCCCCTAATTCGGAAACGACTAGCACATATGTGCGAGGGGAACCTTTACCTTTACCTATTCTACAAGTGACAAATTTTGGATCCAAGTTAGCATATTGACTAGTATAAATTAAGGATGAAAAAGGAACAATAGGAGATCAGTTACAATCTTAAAAGTTCTCTACTTCTTGGCAGCATAAAATATTTACCCAAATTTTCATTCATAAAACTGGAGGGGGGGAATAATAAGAAAATAGCTTTCTTCTAAAATTTAAGTGTATATTTATATGTAGTCTTATGCTTCAGGGTAATTGGCCTGTAATGTTTAAGCTTTTAATAGTAGGTTATTACTTATTATTGTTTTGGAATCTAAGAATTCATTTCTGTAGAAATCAGCCTGGACATGAAAATAATATTTTCCTGGATGCCAGCCCGCCCAAATCTTTGCTACTATAATTGCAGAATTTTTTCCCCCCTCTTGTAAAGATAGACATGGCTAACAAAAGAAAATGACAGATGGGTTAAAATTAAACATAATTTGAGAATTTTAGAATCATTAAAAATAGAGTTTAATTATTGAGGGATAAATGTGCTGGTTTATTTAAGAACAGAGGGAAAACCAGGGGTGGGTTTCTGCCAGTTCTAACTTCTTCTATAGAAGAGATTCCACAAATCTACCATGCCGTTTAGAACCTATTCCAACTCCCTCACCCAGCCACTCACCACGCTTGCCCCGCCGGCCGCTCACTGATTGGCTGGCTCACCAATTGCCCCGCCCGCCTCTAAACCTTAAAGTCCTATCTAAACCCTAAAGTCTTAAAGCTGTCAAGTTTGAACATCCCTGGGTTTTTTTTTCTAAAGGGTTAGGGGTGCAAGGGTCTTGTAACTTGACAGCTTTAAGACTTGCACACTTCAATGCCAGAGTTCCTGAGCCAACATGACTGGAGGAGGAATTTGGGGAGTTGTAGCCCACAAGTCTTAAAGCTGTCAAGTTTGAATACCCCTGGGGGGGGGGGTTCTAAAGGGTTAGGGGTGCAAGGGTCTTGTAACTTGACAGCTTTAAGACTTGCACACTTCAATGCCAGAGTTCCTGAGCCAACATGACTGGAGGAGGAATTTGGGGAGTTGTAGCCCACAAGTCTTAAAGCTGTCAAGTTTGAACACCCCTGGGGGGGGGGTTCTAAAGGGTTAGGGGTGCAAGGGTCTTGTAACTTGACAGCTTTAAGACTTGCGTGCTTCAAATGCCAGAGTTCCTGAGCCAACATTTTGGTTGCTAAGCAAGAGCGTTGTTAAGTGAGTTTCACCACATTTTGCAAGTTGGTCACGCCCACCCAGTCACATGGCTTCCAAGCCACTCCCACTTGTTCACATGGCTGCCAAGCCACTCCCACAAAGCAGGCCACACCTACAGAAGAGGTTCTAAAAAAAATTGAAACCCACCACTGGGGAAAACCTATATGTGTTTAAGATGTGCCGTGTAATGGAGGTACTTACATTTTTCTGTGTGATTCCAGGAAGCACTAGGCACTTCTAAAGCGTTACAATGAAAAATAATTAAGTCTTTTTTTTCATATTGTCAATAACAGGAAAATAATTTAAAAGATTACGCAGCCAGACTTCATCTCTGTTAGCATTTTCCCTGTAGTACGGTGTACTGAGAGTGAAAAACAACAACGGTTGAACTGTAAAATCTGCAGCAAAAATCTTTGACAGAGAGTACGATGCTCCCTTGTTCACTGCTGGGAAGATGGTTAGTTTTGCTATAATGGAAAAAAATAAACTTGGATTCAAAACTCCAGCAGAAATAAGCATCTTCTGCAACAAAACTTTGCTCCTGTTTCACATTGTTGCCGTTCTCTTTTCTTTCTCCGTTTGCATTTTTTTTAATTCCTGAATCGATTCATCTTTTCTTTCCCTCTGACAACAAACAACATTAAAATCCGGATAAATAAATTCAAACTAAGTAAAAGTACGGCCATTGTTACCCACCCTGGGAAATTCTGTGAATGATTTCTGCTCACCGCAACACTTAGTCTGAAGGCAGTCTCAATTGATTTTCTGATCTGCCTTTTTTCCTACCTTTAAGGGTAGTTGTCGACTTATGACCGGTCACTTGTGACTGCATTTTGGGCAACCGGCCACACTTAATCATCCCACAATTGTGTGATGACATTTTACCATGCATTTTTACAGTTTTTGCTGGAAACTGGCATTTATTTCTACTTTCCTGCAAAAATCACCCCGTAGCAAACAATGGGCTCGCTTAACAACTTCGGCATTTATTTAATGACCGCCCCATAAAATGTTATAAAATCAGCTTTACAGCCATTACAACTTATGACTAAAATTGCAGGCTCGGTTACAGTTGTAAATTGAGAACGACCCATGAGTCATCCATGTTTGCTTAAGCTGGATCAGTGGTGGGATTCAGCCAGTTCGCACCTATTCGGGAGAACCGGTTGTTAACTTTCTAAGCAGTTGGGAGAACCGGTTGTTGGAAGAAATCTCCCTTTGTTTTTTTCCACTTTACAGGGCTAATCCTGTAGGGAAGGAAGGAAGGAAGCATTCTGGTGTTGTTTCTAGCCTAACCTTTATTGCTCTGCTTACAGAAATTGCCTCTCTGGTTAACCCTTATTACATTGTAACAGCTAAGGCGAAGCGCCCATCAACCTGAGTGATGTTGAATTGGCCACACCCACCCGGTCACATGACCACCGTTCCCCGCTTACCCAGTTAGTCATTAAGGCAGAGAACCGGTTGTTAAATTATTTGAATCCCACCACTGAGCTGGTACTAAGATGGAGTAAACCGGAAAGGCATTACGCTCTAGGATTTAACTGGAGTATGCCAAGTCCACCCCAAATTGTATAGATAAAAGTCTGTAGAGATTCTCAGTCATCCAGGTCATGGTTGTCCCAAAGGTGCTTTTTCAGGAGACAACTGGACTCTCTTGTTTTTTTTTTCTTTGACCTAAATGACTGAGAATCTCTACAGACTTTTAGCTCTACAATTTGGGATGGACACCCTTGGGATGGTGTGGGAGTAGGAATGGATTTCCAGAGGGGGGGAAAATGGCAAACTACAGGAACCATTTTCACTACTCAGTTGACCCTGAGGACAGAGATCAACCTCCAAGTGGAGGTTTAACAACCCTGTAAAAGGATTTGTATTTGTATTTATTTGTCTTGTATGCCGCCCACTCCCGAAGGACTCCGGGCGGCTCACAATAGACAAGGGAAGGGGGAAAACTACACAAAGACAACACTTTAAAAACAAAACCGCAACATTCACAATTTCCGCGGGGCTGGATGTTTCACAGCCCCCCCCCCCCCCCCCGGCCTGCTGGAGCAGCCAGGACTTGGTGGCTTTGCGGAAGGCCGGGAGGGTAGTAAGGGTCTGGATCTCGACAGGGAGATCATTCCAGAGGGCTGGAGCTGCAACAGAGAAGGCTCTCCCCCGGGGGGTTGCCAGATGCAAATGACCAGCTGTCTGCAAGGAGTATAAATCCTTCCATTCCCCACTATCCTGTCAGAGCTGAAGAAGCTTCTTGGACGAGAAGGGAAATGTCTTCGAAGGAAAAACCAAGAAAGTCCAATTGCCCCCAGAAAAAGCCCCTTTGGGACAAGTATGCCAGGCGCTCCTCTCTTTTCAAGGGGTTCAGATTCCTTCAAAGCATCTTCCATATTTATGCCGGACTAGGCCCCACTGAGATCAATAGTTAATAACAATACACTAGTCCTTCAGTGACCATTTGTTTGTTTGGTGACTGTTCAAAGATTTTTTCACACTTAACAACCATTGTAGCATCCCCATGGTCACGTGATTTACATTCAGCCACTTGGCAATTGACTCACATTTATGACGGTTGCTGTGTCCCCAGGTCATGTGCTCCCCCCTGCAACTTTCTGACCAGCAAAGTCAATGGGGAAACCTTACTGACTTAACAACCGCGTTACTTATTTAACAACTGCAGGGATTCACTTTAAAAATGTGTGCCGGAAGAAGTCGTAAAATGGGGCAAAACTCACTTATCAACAAACATTTTGGGCTCCGTAGGTTGAAGACTACCTATAGTGTATTTTGGAACAACATTTAATTTTCATTTGCCTATTTAATTGGCTTAATCAGTGTACCGATCAGTACAGCGGTTGTTGATTAATTGGGAGTAATTTTAATCATTGGAGAGATATAACAGATATATAGCCACATATAGGGTGGCTCAGTGGCTAAGATGGTGAGCTTGTCGATCGGAAAGGTCAGCAGTTCGGCGGTTCGAATCCCTAGCGCCACGTAACGGAGTGAGCTTCCATTACTTGTCTCAGCTTCTGCCAACCTAGCAATTCGAAAGCGTGTAAAAATGCAAATAGAAAAATAGGAACCATCTTTGGTGGGAAGGTAACAGTGTTCCGTGTGCCTTCAGCTTTTAGTCATGCCGGCCACATAACCACGGATACGTCTTTGGACAGCACTGGCTCTTTGAAAGAGAAATTAGCACCACCCCCTAGAGTCGGGAACGACTAGCACATATGTGCGAGGGGAACCTTTACCTTTATAGCCGCATATAGGAAATTAAAAAGGGATGATCAATGGTAGCTTTTTCGTATTGAATTCGATTTTATCTGACTAGCTTTGGCAACTGCGTCTCCTCCTGAACTCCATTTCTGGTTTGCCTTTTTAACCAGCTGGCAACCCGAACAGTTTCCTTTCCTTCCTACCTTCCACTCGTGTTTTCTTAAAATATTTACAGAGCAGAATCTTGCTGCAAAGGGTTGTGGCAAGGACAGACATGTGTTGCAATCTGAGTGAATTGTACCAGGAGCCACAGTTTGACAACATAATGTGTCATGTTTTAATGAGGGACAATGCAGTCCTCTTTAACGTCATTAACGTTCAAGAAATGGCAAGTTTATGCATTGTGCTGGTTTCAAGATTGCGGGCAAGCATGGAATGTCCTAATAAATCAGCCATAAACAGACAAAGAAGATGAAATATTTACTCAAATCCCCCTTGATGGAAAAGAATCGCAGCAGGACTGTCTCCCGCTTCTGCCCAACACCAGCTGATCTTAAGTCACTGTAGTCTAGTTCTTGATTTAATGCCTATCCCAAACGCTGCACCTCATCCCCAACTAGAAGCCAAAGAAATAAACAAGAAGAAAGTAGAATAAAAAAAACCAGGGGAGCCAAATCTCAGCTAAACTATGGATTTTTTCCCCTCCTTTTGAAAAACCACCATCAAACGCTTCAAAGGAATCCCATTGTTTACAAGTGTGGCTTACTAGATCCAAACTGCATCAGTATTTCTCCTATTAAAAATAAAAACAGAGACACAGATAGAATTTTAATCAGGGCTCCGGCGGGAAGGAGTGGTGTCAGTGATGGGATTAAAAAATTTTTAGTACTGGTTCTGTGACTGTGGCTTGGTGGGCATGGTGTGGCTTGGTGGGTGAGGCAGGGGAAGGATACTACAAAATCTCCATTCCTTCTCCACTCCAGGGGAAGGATACTGCAAAATCCCCATTTCCTCCCGATCAGCTGGGAATTGGGAGGCAGTGAATAGATGGGGGTGGGGCCAGCCAGAGGTGGTATTTACCGATTCTCCGAACTACTCAAAATTTCCACTACCTTTTCTCCAGAACTGGTCAGAACCTGCTGAATGCCACCTGTGAATGGTGTCATAGTATCAGTCCAGCTATTTTAAAAATGCACAAGGATATGGACAGCTGAATCAGTCTTTTTTTCCCCGGTACATGTCAGTTTCACATGGATAAGTCATGCATCTTTTCTGCTCTTTTTCCCTCTCAGTCTGCATTTTTTTTAAAAAAACAAATAAGCTAATTTCTATTAGCAAGATTCTAATTTTGTGACCAGTAGATTTTTTTAAGGGAAAGATGGATCTGTACTTGTAATGAGGGAACCTTTAAACAGTTACAACCGTATTTGGTTAAGCTTGAGATGCAACATGTTCCGACCTAGGCTTCCCCAGCAGCACGAAGCTGAGTCCTCATCCCGATAAACCCCTTTTATTTAATTTACAGTGAATTCCTCTCCAACAAAGTCTTTCCTCTCCCACAGTATTTCACGATAGTTCACAATTATCGACCTTTATCAGGCTTGAAGAATGGCCAGGCCGATATCTTTCAGATGCTGCAATACTTGACAAGAATGCGGGAATGAACTAATTGTCTCCTGCAAACTCCACTCCCCTTTCGCTCCTCTTTTATTCCTTATGGGAGGGGCCATTCACCATCCACCTGTTGCCTTACTCCCAAGCCAACCCCTGTTCGTTAGCTGTTCCCTTCATCTGGCAACTCTGCATATGTGCACACTGAGAATAGGCTCCAGCTGTTCATCTGCCTCACTCTGAAGGCAGCTGATAACTGGCATATGGCTCTGGCCCCTTCTCTGCCTCCGACACAGAGCCCTCAGAAGAGCCTTCCCCAAACTCCAGGACTGGCCCTCCCCAACCTCCTCATTGTCCGAATCTGCTGCCAGCTCTGCTAGCCGCTGGCGGGCCACAACAGAAGCATTTGTTTCATTGTTTATTAACCCAGTTTTATTCCTTTTGTAGAAATAACTCAAGGTGGTGAGCATACCTAACATTCTTTCCTCCTCCTATTTTCACCATAACAACAGCTATGTGAGGTGGGTTGGGCTGAGCGACTGGCCCAAAGTCACCCAGTCAGTTTTCAACCGTAAAGTGGGGCTAGAACTCACAGTCTGATGGTTTCTAGCCTAATTCTGCTTAACCCCAAGACCGAATTGGTTCTTTATTCATATATGCCAATCGTATGATTGACCCAACAAGCTATAGCCTGGCTTTTTACGAAGTGTGAATTCACGAAGTTTAAAGATTTCAGGTCAGAGTCAGCAAATCCATGTTAAAATTGCATATGACATCTGCTGTCAGGGTTCCAAATAGCATCCAAAAATAAATCAAGAGTCCAAGGCAATGTATTGCTCAAAGTTCCAATTGATTAAGAGAGCCATGTTGGCACATCTGGGGGAAACCGAATCTGAAAGCTTCCCGGTTTTCCCCACCTAGTTGAAAGTTCAAGATCTTGCCCCCCACACCCACAATTCCATCACATGGTCCAATCTCCCATCCTGGCAGTTTCACCTATCCAGTTCCGGTCAGGTGCAGAGATGCAGAGACAAAGGATGACCTTGGATTCTAGAAAGAATTTTGTTGTGACTACATAGTGTCTGACTCCTTACAATCCCCCGTCCCATTTTCCCACAATAGAAAATGCATAGCAGAATAATAGAAAGTGTGGCAGGCCAAAGACCCAAAAGAAAAGATGACTGCAGGCCTGACATCTGCCAGATGTTGGAACTATTTTGAACCAGTCTCCGTCAGTGGAATATATTACAATTCTTACATATAACCCTGGTGTTTTCTAAGCAGAAAGACCACATCTATGAATGGGTAGAGTTACAGATGACACTCATAGTTTTAGACCGAGGCAGACTGTTATTATTTTTCTTACTGGCTTTGTGGAACATTAAAGAGTTTACTGGAGGTGGGGGTGAACAACATAGTTTTCGCTTTCACCACAAACCCCACTGCCCTACTCTAGTAAAATGTGTTGACTTGGCTCGGGGTTCATTTATTTTACGATACACACGCCTTCCTTTCCCCCTACCAACAAGCTGATGTTGATTTTTGTCTGTCTGCATAAAATCCAAAAGCTGAGCTGTAAGCAACAGTGTGGTTATGTATAGACACACTTAAAGGAAAAACAATTTGTTCAGAGTAAGGGCTGCATTTTTCCTTCCTCGCCCTTAGATGTTTGTTTGGTGGTAACCCAGTGTGGTTCCTCGCCAGACCATAGCCTGTACTAGGAGTAGTAGGATGAATCAGAGTTGTCTTGCTCTTCATGGCATTTTGACAGAGGTTCCAGAAGGTTTATCCCATAACATTGCTCAATACACTACTTTTTGGTAGACCCAATCTTGTGTGTGACGCCATCTATTCCTATGGGAAAGGGCCCTACCAGCCTTAATGGAATGGCCATTGTCTGAGAGAATGAGCACCAGAGCAGCAGAATTATAGCTAATCAAAACAGCATCTCTCAGATCTATTCCTTTGCCCCACACACGCCATGGTCACCACCTTCTCAGCCATATATCCTACCTGTCAATGACTACTTCAGCTTCAACCACAATGATACACGGGCACACAATAGATACAAACTCAAGGTAAACTGCTCCAAACCTGATTGCAGAAAATACGACTTCAGCCACAGAGTGGTCAATGCCTGGAATGTACTACCTGTGGTTCTGTGGTTACATCCTCAAACCCCCCACACAGCTTCAACCTTAAACTGTTGACCTCACCGGCGCATTCCCAAGAGGTCAGTAGGGGCATGCATAAGCGCACCCACATGCCTAATGTCCCTGTCCTACTGTCCCCATTTATTTGTACCCATTTCCTGTGTTCTTATTCATGTTCTCTTTATTGTGAGTGACAAAATAAAATAAATAAATAAATAATAAATATCTTCATGAAGTTGCTTTCTCTCGTGCCAGTCCACTCACACAACCATTTAAAATTATTGTTAATTGTTCCTACTTATAACAGGAATTTTAAAGTAGCAAACAGCTCTTTCTTAAGAGTCCCAACTCTGAATCTATGTCCAAACCAGTGGTGGGTTCTGGATTCCATACTGGTTGGAACGGCCCCAGCGTCACCCACATGGACGCCCGCGGTGCGCACATGCATCGTACTTGCCTGCGACGCTTCCGCAAGCCGCCGCATTGCTCCAGCTGTTCAGCAGAACATCACGCAGGCACTGCACACGCCATGCACGTGCGCGGAAGCGCTAAAGGCTTAAAGCATAGGTAAGGAGCGCGGAAGGGTGGGTGGGCCCTCTGGAGCACCGTACTGGAATGGTACCCGGTGCTCCGGGCAGGATCCGGTACGCCTGTACCGGGACATACCGCCTGCAACCCACCATTGATCCAAACTGATATGCCAAGGCTTCTCTTTTGCTTTCCCAACTGTTCTTCTGTGACACATACCTCCAAGAACCACCACAATCTTCTCTTTGACAGCACTTCCTCAACACTCAGTTGCTAGAACTGTTGTAATCTTTCTTTGGATGAGACAACTACCACCAGCCCTGGCATCCTTAGGAGAAGTTTCACCCAAGCTGTGATCTTCAACTTCAACGTAGGAAATTACTCATTAATGATCTAACTCATATAGCAGATCATTCGTTGGCCCAGATTTCTGCAACTGGGTCAAGAAAAGAGCATCGGATGGTTCCATGATCCTTCTGTCATGGATATACTACTTTTTCATTATGTTTAAATCGAAGATGGAAAGGGTCATCAACATAATTTCCCATAAATGATCTCTTGAGCAACTAGAATGTCTTTTGCTACTTGGAGCATCTCTGAGTGATCAAATGAATAAGACTACTACAGACCAGACGATCCAAAGGTTGAAAACTTGAAGTACAAGTGAGAGGACAATATTGATCTATATATGTAGCAATCGGGTGGGTTCTGGCAGGCACTACTGCTAGTTCACTCATCTGTGCATTTGATGAATGTTGTGTGTGCTTGATGCATGCTGCGCGCGCATGAGCAGTGCTATTAAAATTGTTCTGTGCATGTGCAGAATTGAAAAACAAGATGGTGACGCTGATGGTGCCTCCCGGGGAACCGGTTCAGGTGCGTAGCAGGCCGGAATCGCTGCCGGTTCCAGCGACCCAGGCCACCAAACCACTACCCATTCAGCTGAACCGGTCCGAACCGGTAGGAACCCACCACTGGTAGCAATGAGGAAATAACAGGGAAGAAACAAGGTTTAATAGTTCTTTTCCATTGAATACTAGTTATCATCTACCTGAACAATTTCAAATTGTGAAGTAATGGATTGATCATGATTCCATCAATTGTCAATTGCTCATATCCAGGGGTGGGATTCAGCTGGTTTGCACCAGTTCAGGCGAAGTGGATGTTAATTTTGCATCCTGTTCGGCAAACCGGTTGTTGCAAGGTCCGGCTAGTCCCGCCTGACCCTCCCCTCCTAGGAGTCTCCACATAGCCCGTTCATCATGCCAGGTAAGTGCAGGGCCTACACGGAGGCTCTGGGAGGGCGAAAAATGGGCCTCCTGAAAGTCCAGAAACAGGCCCATTTCTGGCCTCCGGAGAGGCTCCAGAGCCTGGGGGAGGCCGTTTTTTCCCTGCTGGAGGCTCAGGGAAAGCCACCGGACCCCGGGGAGGGCAAAAAATGGGCCTACCAGAAATACCGGAAGCCCAAATGCTAACATTTTTCAATCCCACCCCTGCTCATATCCATGTAGAGCTTGATGCTACACTTGGAGTAGTATTAGGGGAGAGATCCAGAACACTGGCTGTGTCATGATTTGGGGGGAGCTTTTTTTTTTTTTTTTTCAGTTTCTGAGATTTGAAGATATGTTTAGGTCACAACATGTCGTTTCAGTCCTTGTCCATCTTGGCTGTTATGATCCGGTTCACAGATCCAAGTTGGAGTATTGCCTTTCTTATTCATATAATTACAATCTTCTTTGTGGGAAACGGAGGCAGTTGAGTTTGAGATGAAGACATCCAAGCGGTTGTGGTGAATTGGAGATCAGCCTGGAGTCTCTGATGGTGTGGATGAGGTCAAGCATGTTAGAATTGAAAGAGAAAGGAAACACAATGAAGAAGATAAAATTGCAAAGAGATAGGCATTGAATTTTTTTTCCCCAGAATGACAAGCATAGAGATTTTCAGCCCTACCTAAGTTAACATCAGACAACATCAAAAAGATTGCTAGGAAATTTTGTCAATGACACCCTAGCAACATCCCTGGCTACATTTCTCTCACTGAACTGTAACTACTGTGCAGGTTGCAGAGAAAAAGGAAAGAGCCATTCTTTAAGTTTTTTTTTTAATACCAGCAACATCCAGTTCTTCCTCATCTCACTCTTGACCTCAGTTGGCAGAATAGAGAGAGAAATGGAAAAATGGAGCTACTCGGTCAAGGAACCAAATACATCTGCCTTGCTCTCTTGGTTCAATGGTTCACTGTAACCATTGTTTAAGGAGCCCTTTAGTTTCATTTCTCTCTATCTATCTCTCTTTCTCCCATTTTCTCTTTCATCTCTTTCTTGCCCGTGCAAGCAAAATACCCCAGGATCACAGTGGCAGAGAGAGCAACTCCTTCCACTGTGCTGCAGAGCAATAGCAATAGCAATAGCAGTTAGACATATACCGCTTCATAGGGCTTTCAGCCCTCTCTAAACAGTTTACAGAGTCAGCATATCGCCCCCACAGTCTGGGTCATCATTTCATCCACCTCGGAAGGATGGAAGGCTGAGTCAACCTTGAGCCAGTGAGATTAGAACCGCTGAACTGCAGATAAGTCAGCTGAAGTGGCCTGCAGTACTGCACCCTAACCACTGCGCCACCTCGGCTCTAGAAGAACCACGCTGTGCAGGAGACTCCTTAGCGCTAGACTCAGGTCAGCGCGAGCCGCGGTCCCATTCCCCTCCTTCCTGAGCCAACATGAAGGGGCATGCAGATTGCAACTTTTCACAGGTATACGGAACTACAGGTATTGTAGATCAGAGGTGTCCAAAACTCAAGGCTGGGGGCCATATCCGGCATGCAAGGTGCTTAGATCTTGCCCACGGAGCTGCCCTGGAAATAGCGAAGGACCAGCCTGTGGTGCCTCTACCAGCAAAACCAGAGCTTGGGAGTGCTGCGTGTAGGCCTCCTGAACTCCATTTTTGCTGGCAGCAGGTTGCAGGAGGCCATTGCAGCCAAAAACCGAGTTCGCTAGGGTTCCGGCAGCACTCCCAAGCTCCGTTTTAGCTGGCAGAGGATTGCAGGAGGCTGTTGCAGTCAAAAACAGAGCTCGGGTGCCCATTTTCGCTGGCAGACTGCTCAAGGCCACCACAGACGCCCTGATTTGAGAGATTTTGAGCTGGCCACACCAGTGGTGGGTTCTGGATACCGTTCCAACTGGTACGGTTGGAATGGCCCCGGTGTCACCGACATGCACACGCGCAGTCATGCATTGTAGCTTCAAATGACGTTTCTCCAAGTCTCTGCGATGCTCCAGCTGCTCAGCGGAGCATCGCGCAGGCGCTGTATGTACCATGCTCGTGCACAGAAGCGCCGACAGCTTTAAAACACGGTAATTAGTGCGGGTGGGCCCTCTGGAGCACCGTACCGGAATGTGGCATACCGCCTGCAACCACCACTGGGCCACACTCACCCTGGCCATGCCAACCCCCCCGAAGTCAAACCCAATCCTGATGCAGCCCTCAATAAAATCAGGTTTCACCACCCCTGGTGTAGATAAACAATGACTTATCAGAGTCTAAAATTGCAGTAGACTGGACAGTCACTTGAACTGCAGGTGCATTCAAGTAATGGGCCTTGCCAGTTAAGATGAAATTCTTAACAATGCGACCCACCTTCCCTTCCACTCGATCCATGCCAACAGGAAGATTCTGGAATTCAGTATTTGTTACCTATGTCAAGGAAGGGAACGGAAGAAAATCCTACCTCAAAGTAAAGTTTATGACTCTGTTTCTTCCAAGACTCTGATTTGTATGTTTCTTCATTATTCACTTTGGGAGATGACAGAATGGGGTACGGGATGAAAGACGAGTCTGCCTTATTCCTTATGGAGGAGTTTCTTCCCCCCCACACAAACACACACGCACTGGATGTGAAAGGAGTGGGCAGCACTGCCAGAGGAAATCAACCATCATAAACCAAAATCAGGGCAGCCCCTTTGGGAAGAGATGCAATAAAAGCACATCAGGACTGAAAATCAGGACAGCGTATTTCATGGCGGGATAGTTTCCTGCCAAATCCAGGCTAGATGGATTCTGCCCACAAAATCCCTGTTACTCTGCAGGTTACCTCAGATTGTTTAATCTAGCCTGCTCAGCACAGACTGTCCTATTCACCTTAATGGCTGCAACCTCTCACTTGACATCAGTGGTGGGTTTCAAAATTTTTTAGAACCTCTTCTGTAGGTGTGTTGCCTGCTTTGTGGGAGTGGCTTGCCAGACATGTAACCAGGTGGGAGTGGCTTGCCAGACATGTGACTGGGTGGGCGTGGCCAACTTGTAAAATATGGTGAAACTCACTTAACAACACTCTTGCTTAGCAACCAAAATGTTGGCTCAGAAACTCTGGCATTTGAAGCACGCAAATCTTAAAGCTGTCAAGTTACAAGACCCTTGCACCCCTAACCCTTTAGGAAAAAAAAACCTCAGGGGTGTTCAAACTTGACAGCTTTAAGACTTGTGGACTTCAACTCCCAGAATTCCTCCTCCAGTCATGTTGGCTCAGGAACTCTGGCATTGAAGTGTGCAAGTCTTAAAGCTGTCAAGTTACAAGACCCTCGCACCCCTAACCCTTTAGGAAAAAAAAACCCCAGAGGTGTTCAAACTTGACAGCTTTAAAACCTGTGGACTTCAACTCCCAGAATTCCTCCTCTCGCTCTTCATCTCGATGATGTGCGGACGGGCAGGGGGAGGGAGCTAGAACCAGTTCTAAATGGCACTGCAGATTTGTGGAACCTCTTCTATAGAAGAGGTTAGAACTGGCAGGAACCCACCCCTGCTTCACAGCCACTTAAAATCCGAAAATACTTTCTGGCTGTTAACCAAATGAGGTGCAACTTGATCCAAAGAGGTCACAGAGTATTATAAATTACCAAGATTCAGTCACCGGGAATGAGGAACTGTCTGTATCAGCTACACCACAACTTCCTTGTATTTTGTCTTTATTTTTTGATTTTTACCATCTTACGGTTTCCCTCATGGGAGATAACCAGCAGCTGCCAATAATGAACAGTGCCTTTATTTGCCATCCCAGGATACTATGAATCAAAGCCCATCCCACAGGTCGTCTTCTCTATAAACCTGTAAAACTCACCTGGGCATTAAGAAGACCTTGGTATGATATATGTTTAATGCTGTCTGGTAAGTGAGGTTTCACATCCCTGTCTCATGAGATCAGAACACAAAGCACTTTAACGCCAGAGTGGTGAAAGGCCCTGGGACAGTTGATTCCTAAAACTCACAGCAATTTCCCCTCACTTCCTGGTCTTTTTCTCCCTTGTTTCTTGAGTAAACAGTTATAGCAGTTTCAAATCCAAGGGTGCGCACAAATCACAAGTTAAGTTACGTAACCGTGGCAGAATTTTACTCATGTACAAGCAGAGGTGGGTTCCTGCCTATTGGGTCCGGTTCGGCCAAAGAGATAGTCATTCGGTCCGGTTTGGCCAAATAGGTAGTAACCAGACATGCAGAGGTGGGTACCTACCAGTTCGCACCTATTCGGTAGAACCGGTTCATCAAATCTACCGAACCGGTTAGAAGAGGTTCCACCAGTGGACCCGGAAAGCAGGCCACACCTACAGAAGAGGTTCCAAAAAATTTTGAAACCCACCACTGGCAAGGATCTTGTAACTTGACAGCTTTAAGACCTGCATGCTTCAATGCCAGAGTTTCTGAATAGCTACTTGGACCGACCTAAGTACTAATTCATAATTTCATATCCGGTCACATGGGCGGCAAGCCACTCCCACAAAGGAGGCCACACCCACAGAGTAGGTTCCAACAATTTTTGAAACCCACCACTGCAGACATGTGACTGGTTCTATGATCGGTGGTGCCATCTTGATTTTCTGTTCTGCACAGGCGCAGAACAATCTTCATTTTTAAAAATGCAATTTTTATTTGTTTTTTTTTAATGTTGTGTGCATGCTCAGATCGCTTTAAACAAAATTGGGTATGCGTGCGTCTGGCACGTGCAAATTTTTTTACTACCGAACCAGTAGTAATGGTGGCCGGAACCCACTGCTGGGGACAAGTGGAAATGGCAGATGTACTCTTTTCTTCTTAATCCGTCAGTTATTTCCATTGTAGGCTTCATATTTATTTATTTTTTTGCTTCCTAAGGAGCTAAGCCTTTGAACAGCTATTGAATGGGCAATAATAGCACTTAGCAATAGCACTTAGTCTTATATGCCGCTTCACCGTGTCTCTAAATCAGGGATATCAATCCTGCATTGCCACGGCAGTGGCACATGATGTACCATGACTTTTTTCCCCTTCATTAAACCGGGCATGGGCGTAGGCAGTGTGTGATGCATCCAGCCCACGGCCGTGAGTTTAACAGCCCTGCTCTAAACAGTTAACAGAGTCAAGATATTGCCCCCAACAATCTGGGCCCTCATTTTATCAACCTTGGAAGGATGGAAGGCTAAGTCGACCTTGAGCCAGTCAGGATCGAACTCCTGACAGTGAGCAGACTCAGCCTGCAAATACTCCATTCTAATCACTGTGCCATAATCAGTGCAATTCCACCGATAGCAGTAAAATGTTCTACTCTATGCCATGGTGACCTCCACTATCAGAGGAGATTATACCAAGATCTTAGATAACATTAAAGTAAGCCAAATTAATTTTCTTCAAAGCTCCACCCAGGGAAGGCATCGATTCAATCCAGGCCATTCCTGAGAAGGAATAACCATTCCAATCTTCTTTTTTCTTTGCAATGCAGGGGTTAAAGAAAGGGTTAGAAGAGAAGCCACACCCAGATCCAACAAGCAAGAGGTGTGAACTGCATAGAAAATACACTTTTGTTTGGTTATGAAGAAATCTCCCCAAAGTCAGATGTAGACTGGCTTTTAGCTACACACCTTCCCAGCAAACAGCGAATTTTGAAGCTCCAGGTAAAGAGGATTCATTTTAGGATGAGTAACCACAGTTTGCATGCTAAATGAATGCTGGGAAACTCTATATTTTAAAGAACATTCGAGGGAGGGGTGCAGAATAGTCCTTCTCTGCCTGAGGCTATAGAGATCCAGCACCAATTAAAATAAACACTATTTGTGAAGCAACTGATCATACTGACAGGGTAAGCTACTAGTATATGAAAATAAGAGCAAACCCCCTTGTAGTACGGATGATGTTAGCTAGTTTGGTAATGAAATGTCTGCAAGAAAACCATCAAGCTCAGAGAGCACAGTTCAACCCTGAGCTACAAATATTCTCTTCTATCGATAAACACTTTTTGGTTAGAGGGTCTCAGAGCCTGCCTTATATGAAATGGCTTCCAGTGGATTCCATTCTAACATTTGATAACATTTTTGTAAATAAGGAATGTAGAATTATAATGGCGGAGTCTTTGATTCTTCACGTGTTAAAAAAAAAATACAAAGTTAAGGAATAAAGAAATAAAAAACAAATTTGAAAAAAAGAGAAAAAGCTCAGAAAAGGAAAAGAGAGAAAGTGCAAGAAAGAAAGAGGAAAAGAAGAAAAACAGAAAAAGAATGACTTCCAACTTTCTTTGGTACAGATATAAGTAAACAATATATCACATTCTTATTCTAAGATTAACATTTGTCTGCATTATTTCCATAATCCCATATCTAATCATCAAAGCCCCGAATCAACTTTTAATTTTAGTTTCTCACAAAAAGTCCAGAAATGATTCATATCGCTTTAAACACTATTTGGTAAGGAAACCACAACAGATTTATTTAATTGCACCAAACTCTAAATAAAACAGGAATGGAATCTAGACCCATGCTTCTCAACTTTGGCAACTTTAAGATGCATGGACTTCAATTCCCAGAATTCCCCAGGCAGCATGAAATCCACCCATCTTAAATTTATCAAGATTGAGAAAAACTGGTCTACAATAAGGATTTCCCATTCCTCTTTTATTGGTTCTTACTTGAAGTTTGCCATACCCATTATAAAGGTATATATTTAATTTCGCTTATCTAGTTTATGGTGATTTTTCCCTTTTGGGGAGGTTGAGTTTTGAATTCTCTCCTGTGGGAAGTTATCATCCAGCCCTCTCCCAGAAAAATGAATTATCCTAGGAAATATTGAAAAGGCAGAATATTTCTCTGGATGTGAAAAGAAAGAAACATGCTTTAAAAGACAGAATAGTTGCCTGCAGCTTCCTGCCCATCCACACTTTGTCAATAGGCCATTGAGAAGGCCAGGTTAGCCCACTTTACATAATAAAGACTTCTCCACTGCAGCTGTAGGGGGAAGGGATATTACTCAACTCTCCACATGGCATCTGAGAACTCATCTATGGATTCAAAACAGCCTAGAGAGTAGCCCCCTGCATGGCACCATAGGAGTCTGACAACCAATCAGAATACATTTCTTACACAGGAACAGGAAACAGAGAGGTGGGACTAAACAGAGTATAAAAAGCCTAGCAAGCCCCTTCCTCAGCCTTTTCCTTCTTCTCCACCAACATTGAAACATGTGAACACATTTTCTGTACAGGGCTCAAGCCATGTGGTCCTGTCCCCCAATAAACCATATTTCCAAGCAGCCTCCATGTCTCCAGTGTATTCTTCCCCACTTGGAGCTGAACCCAGAAGGACATTTCTTTCAACACTCCTTTCTAAAAAAAAAGAAAACTGAAAAATACTTTCCCTCACATCTGAATAGGGAGGCTGGCTCATTTCCTAACCCTTATATTATCAGGATAATATACAGTTAGTAATACAATTTATAAGCAACTTTGCTCAAGCTTGGTAGACTTAGAAAGAAACTAATATGTCAGACAAAATTAGCATAAATTGCTGTAATTAAGAATAATAAATCTCTGGTTTTATTTGGCAGAAACGCTCTAGACACTGTCTGAATAAAGAACTCTAGCATATAAACAAAAGTGAGATCATGATTTTGGTCAAAGACGGTGCTGCCAGGCTTCATTTTCAAGGTGCTTTAGATTGTTAGTGGTTAATTAATGAAGCTTCCAGAAGGATTAGCTGCAAACACAGGTAAGCAATCTTTCTCAATGACACATAGGACTTCTCTTGTTCTTTATGGACTTGTGATTCATCTGCATCTTGAAAGCTTGGAGGACATTCAGACAGCCACCCAAAACCATCAACCTGTCCTGGAATTTGGATTACACTCCTGTCTGCTTCACTTTCCACCCAATTAATGGATGTCAGCATCAACTAGTCTAGATTAGCTTAGCAGGACACGGTAATGTTTTTAGACAGCTCTTACTAACAGACTTTGGCGATTTACTTCCAGAAATCATTATAAGCTTTTCATTCTTAATTATTCGGATAGGACTCAATAGTTTCTTGGCCACCAGTAAGTCAACAAAGCATAGCCAAAATTTAAAAAAAAAAATCCATCTACACATTCTCAAGGTTAGGACAGTCTTTGACTCTACTGAAATTAGGGCGAGAGAGAGAGGGAGACATGTCAAAGTCTTAATGTACCAATAGGACAGATTGAAAAGGGAAAAGCTAGAGTACCCATCTTCCTTCCTTAGTCCACTTTTCCTGTTGTACACATCTATTATATATCTCTAGGGAAAATATATGTTTTTCATATAAATTGAAAAGATGACAGCCAACTGGATGGGTCAATGGGCCAGTCCATAGTAAATATGGAGTAAAATATGGAAAAATCACAGAATAAAAAATGTAAGTGGTGTTTGTAGCACACGATTAAAACCTGATCCCTCTGATGTGAGTGCAACATCAACGCTTGCCTCCAGAAGTTGTGGGTGCTCCAAGGCTGGAGGTTATTTTAAAGAAGAAGAGATTGGACAACCATTTGTCTGAAATGGTATAGGGTTTTCCTGCCCGAGGAGGGGGTTGGACTGAAAGACCTCCAAGGTACCTTCCAACTTTGTTATTCTATTATACTCAACCAAAAGACATAGGACTCAGAGGTGGAATTCAGCCAGTTCTGACAGGAGAAATGTTACATTTTGTAGTAGTTCGGAGACCCAGCAAATAGGCTGGCCACGCCCCTGCTGCCTCCCAGCTGATCTTCTTTTGTTGCTCTAAACAGAAGAACGGAGCTGGAAAGCAGGTTAGTGGGGTGGGGAAGCAATGGGGATTTTGCAATATCCTTCCCCTGCCATGCCCACCACATCACGCCCACTAAGCAACATCCACAGAACCAGTAGTGAAAAAATGTTGAATCCCACTACTGATAGGACTGCAATTCATCCTGCTACAATCACCATCTTGATTTTTTTTCACACCCTTCCACTCCACACGCACACATATTTCCAGCAATGCTGAGTGGCAAACTGATTGTGAAACTTCAGTCACGAAGCTAGGATTTGACTGCACTATTCCAATGCAATAAAGGTTTCTAAGCAATAATAGATTTCAATACAGCAGAGGTAGGTTCCTACCAGTTTGAACCGGTTCGGCCGAGTAGGTAGCAACTCAGCCTGCCACCACCACCACCCCGAACCGGTTCTATCGAGCCTATGGTGCTGCCATCTTGTTTTTTGCTTCTGCCCATGTGCAGAAGCATTTTTTTACTACCACACATGCGCATGTAGCGTGCACCAAGCATGTGCATGCCTGAAGCACATCCGTGAGTGAACCAGCAGTAGCAGAAGCCTGAACCCACCCCTGCAATGCAGTAGTCTTCAACTTACAATCATTCATTTAATGACCATTCAAAGTCACAACAACACTGAAAAAAGTGACTTACACCGTTTCTCACACTCATGATTGTTACACCATCCCCATGGTCACATGACCAAAACTCAGATGCTTGACAGTTGGTTCCTATTTATGATGGTCGCTGTGTCCCAGGATCTTTTGATCATCTTTGGTGATCTTCTGACAAGTAAAGTCAATGGGGAAGCCAGATTCACTTACCAAGCATGTTACTAACTTAACAACTGCAGGGATTCACTGAACGACTGTGATAAGATTGTAAAATGGGGGGGGGGGGGGGCTCTGTTAACAACTTCTCACTTACCAACAGCTGAACTGTGGTTGTAAGTGAAGGACTAATTCTATACAAATATTCTGAGCTGTATTGTCATTCAGTTGACTGAGCGTTCGTACAGAGTCCACCCAAGTCTAGGAAGGGAAACTTAGAACTTTACAAAGCACACTCATCCCTGTGCCAAAGGGTTGGGTGGAACAAATATAAAAAGGGCCCTTTGATATTTGTCTCAATAGCAGGGTAGAGCAATATAGAAGCCAGAATACCAAGAGGCTTCCATAATGATTTGGAAGGGGAAATACTTGTTTCGTTGGTCATGGATTTCCTCTGGACAGTTGCTGGCTGTCTTTTTCTAGGGTTTTGGTGGAGAAAGATGGAAAAATGCAAGGATGAAATATGACCTGTTGTTTGATGGGCACCGCCCTTCTGTTCATGGTGGAAAAGAAAAAACCAGCAGCTTTTACAAAACAACAAAGACTATCCAAGCAAGAGAGAATCCATTCACCCATTTGCACAGCTGACTTCCAATCCAATCCTTTAGTCAATTGCAAAATGTGGGCTTTGTTTCGTGGCGTTCAGAATCCATCCAGAATTAGACATTGGGTTTGACGGTATGTAGTAGCTACATATCATCATAAAGACATCATTGAGCTAAACTAAAAAAAAAAGGATAATATAATTGTATTAAAAATATATAACTTCAGATTATTGTGATCTTCATGTTCATCATGAAAAACAGGAAATAGAGTTGGAAAATGTTGATAGTTGCAAAGTCATGACTGACCCATCGCAACCCCATGGACAACGTTCCTCCAGGCCTTCCTGTTCTCTACCATCCTCTGGAGTCCATTTAAGCTCACACCGACTGCTTTGGTGACTCCATCCAGCCTCCTTCTCTGTTGTCCCCTTCTTCTTTTGCCTTCTATCTTTCCTAGCATCAGGCTCTTCTCCGGTGAATCCTTCCTTCTCATTAGGTGGTCAAAGTATTTGAGTTTCATCTTCAGGAAAAATACATTATCCAAGCAGCAACACTATACCTTTCTTGCTAAAAAAAAAAATCCTTGATCTTTTGTCAAAAAAAAATGCTGCCCTAATCTAATTACAGACAATATCAGCACGTGTTCATAATTTGTTACTGCAGATCAATAATTTGGTAAAAGGCAATTTAACCTAGCTCAAATCTTTTTCCAAACATTGCGCCTGCAAAAATGGACAAACTTTTCAAACAGGGCCTGGAATCAGTAGCTGAACTCTCATAAGAATTAAGTAATTCCACCCAGATTTTGTTATATCTTACTACAAAAAAAAGGAGGTAAAATTTCAAAAGATCTGGCACCAAATTTTTACCGTTTCATTTTGTGTGTGTGTGTTTTAGATCAAACAATAGTTTAAACACCTTTTAAACATTCTTGAAGCAGCATTAAGGCATATTTTGAGTTCTGCATTATTGATCCAACTACTACTAGAATCCGTGAGAGGTATTATATATCCAATGTTACTTCCTTCTTAGTTTTGTTTGTGCATTCTTTTTAAAATTAAGCAGATTGCTTATTCTATCTGTCCTTGAAAAAGACTGCTTGCCCTTACCTCAGCAAAGTTCTGCATAGCTGGGGATATTCCCAAAATGTATGGAAGAGCAAAGAGGTCATACTTATAGGACAGTAATGGTGAACCTTTTCGGCACCAAGTGCCAAAAAGGGAGCTCACACGGGTGGCACTGAGTGCCAAAAATGGAGCACTTTGTGAGCACGTGCGCTCATCTGTGCCGCAACCAGGAAGAGGAGCTGCTCAGGGGGCATGCGCACACTGGAAAGTGAACTTCTGGTTTCCGGCACGCACATGCGCCTGCCAGCAAGTCTTCAGGTTACGCTTGTGCACGCACATGCGCCGAATAGCTGCCAGTGTGCAAGTTGTTCCAGTTTCCGGCACTGCCATATGCACAAACGCCAGCTGATCATCGCATGCGCATGCATGCCAAAAACCCGGAAGTGGAATGGGCAACGTCGTGCATACCAGGCCATATGGCATGCCACGCGTGCCATAGGTTGGCCATCACAGTTATAGGAGAAGGAATGGCAGAACCTGGGGTGGAGTGGAAAGAGGAATTACCTTGGAATCCCTATGTAATATAATAAATGTTCAAACCCACTCACCTTGAGTGCCATTGACCCTTATCTAACTCTACTGTGTTTTCCCCAAAATAAGACAGGTCTTATTTTCTTTTGACCCCCGAAATAAGCACTTGGTCTTATTTTCGGGGAGGTCTTATTATTTTTGAGGTACAGGAGGCAGTGAATGTGGTCACCTTATGGCTGCTGCTGTGCTGCAATATTTTCATGGAGGGCTTATTTTAGCCCATGCGCTCAAAAGCCCAATTGGGCTTATTATCTGGGGAGGTCTTATTTTCAGGGAAACAGGGTAACCAGGTGCTGACTGTTAGTTGAGAAGATTTCTATAGGTAGGTTTGGAGCAATAAATCAGCTTAATTGAACCTTCGAGTTTGGATCTGGAATTTTGCATCTGATATTACGAGCCCATTACTATTTTAGAAATTCTATGACAAAGATCAAAACTCATTCCTATAAACAAGCTTAGCAACAAAGTTGAGGGTTCTGAATTTCACTTCAGAAGACTGACTGACTCGAGAAGTTTATGCAGTCCTCCTTTACTGACTGCCTCAGACAGTGGCCATTCATAAATCACATAGAAAGTGATTTAAAAAGTGTGACCAATCCTCACATTTATGACCTTCACAGGTCTGTACAGCAAAGTAAGATCGTACATCACTTTTTCAGTTGGTGGTCACTTTGCTTAACAACTTAGTTGCTGGTCCCCAACTATAGTCACTAAATGAGGACTACTTGTATCAAGATTGCTGTCCCTTAGGTAGGACATTTCAGGTAGAAAAAGTGAATTGTACCTGGAAACCCAATGGAGGCCAACCAAAATGATAAAGCAGAGAAATTAAAGTGTCCATATAATACATGGTCTCCAGTGGTGGGTTTCAAAAATTGTTCGAACCTACTCTGTGGGTGTGGCCTCCTTTGTGGGAGTGGCTTGCCACCCATGTGACCGGATATGAAGATGCCGACGACACTTGTCAGAACCACCTTAAATTACCTCACACACAGCACTGGCATGCATAAGAATATGATGTAAACTTGTTTTTTTAAAAGGCATCTTTGGTTTGCGTTAAAACAACTTCAACACACGCAATGTTCTGATTGCACCACAAACCCAGTAGTCATCCTTAACTTTCACAGAGGCACTGAGTTTTATAAATATGAGCATGATAGGGTAGAATAATCATATCCAAGGACCAGTGGTGGGTTTCGAAAAAGTTTGGGACCTCTTCTGTAGGTGTGGCCTGCTTTCCGGGTCCACTGGTGGAACCTCTTCTAACCGGTTCGGTAGATTTGATGAATGAGTTCTACCGAATAGGTGCGAACTGGTAGGAACCCACCTCTGAGGGTCTCCCAAGGGACCTTTTACTGTCTTTTGGACAGATTGAAGCTTTTCAGAATTTTTCCAAATGTAATTCCACATTGAACAATTCTGCGGCGATCACAACTGGAAACCAAATGGAACTAGATCAAAATCCAATAGAAAGTGATGTAGCTCAAGGGTAGGCAATATGGCCACCTTACAACCTGTGGACTTCAATTCCCAGAATTCCTAACTCAGCATGGAATTCTGGGAGTTGAAGTTCACAGGTCCTAATGTGACCAAGTTCCCCATCCCATGTCCCTGGTACATCACACATTCCTTTAGGAGAAGAAATACTAGATCCATACACCATACTCAGTTTTCTATAAATCTGTGAAGAACTTGGTAATAACTATAAAGCACCAGCCATCCTTGATGTGCTTTCCCTGACCCATATTTTCTTTTTCCTACTGTACAAGCAAACTGGAATGAAGTAAAGCTTTCAGGAACAGGGCAGATGTATTTCTAACTCAATCAAGCTTTTGGTAGAAGCATTGCAATTATCCACAATCACAGTCTAGGTTACAATTCATGTCAGGCCAATGATCACAACACAAAGTCTATGCGTGTTGTGGTATCTTGTTTAACCTCCCTAGAATTACATTTATAGACTGAGGGAGAAAGCAATTTCTTCCAGTTAGCCGACTGTCATTAGAGGCTGCATCTCTCCTTTGCAGAATATAGATTTCAGCAGGAAGAGAAAGAGACGTCGGCTGGGCACTCCTTCCCCTCCCGTCTTTCCTTACAAATCTACGTTTATAGATTATTTGAAATGCATAAACCATAGCTAGGGATATAACCTCATTCATATGCCTCAATTTACTTGCTGAATTACAGTTCAAAACAGGAAGAAAGCAATGTTTAATTACATTCCACCAAAGAAACATAGGTCTTGTTACTGTCCTTTCTTAAATATGAGAAGGAAGTGAAAATATATTCTAACTTATGTCCCAACTGCCATCTTGAATTTTGAGATGCATTTTCCTCTTTTTCTTTCTCTGTCCATTTATTTCCATTGTATAGTTCGTCATCAGGCATGGCTTGACTGTTCTTGAAAGACAATGTTAGCAGAATAAGAGTTGGATGGGACCTTGGAAGTCTTCTAGTCCAACCCCCTGCTCAAGCAGAAAACCCTATATCGTGTCAGACAAATGGTTGTCCAATCTTTTCTTAAAAATCTCCAGGGTTGGTACACCACAACTTCTGGAGGCAAGTTGTTCCACTGATTAATTGTTCTAACTGTCAGGAAATTTCTCCTAACTTCAAGTTTGTTTTTCTCCCTGATTAGTTTCCACCCATTGCTTCTTGTCCTGCCTTCAGGTGCTTTGGAGAATAGCTTGACTCCTCCTTCTTTGTGGCAACCCTTGAGATATTGGAACACTGCTATCAGGTCTCCCCTAGTCCTTCTTTTCATTAAACTAGACATACGCAGTCCCAGCAACCGTTCTTCATACGTTTTAGCCTCCAGTCCCCTCATCATCTTTGGTGCTCTTCTCTGCACAGTTTTCTACAATCTCTACATCTTTTTTACATCGTGGCGATCATAACTGGATGCAGTATTCCATGCGTGGTCATACCAAAGCATTACAAAATAGTGCTAACTATTTCATGTGATCTTGGTTCTATCCTTCTGTTAATGCAGCCCAGGATTGTGTTGGCTTTTTTGGCAGCTGCAGCACACTGCTAGATCACATCTAAGTGATGGTACACTAGTTTCTTCTTTAGATCAAGTTTTCCTCATCCTTCCTAAATCTTCTCTTTCTATCTTTCTGAGTCTTAACTTGCCTTTTCAACTCATCCTCTCCATACCTATTATTATTGTATTATTATATTATTATTATGAATTGTATCACAGTGGCCAGTTGTTTCGCCGTATTTGGCATTGATTACTAGTCGGGCCCCACCCAGGGGCCTAGGACGTCGTAACGTATTTTCGTAATATGCATGCAGATCCAAGCAGTGCGGCTTTTTGCATTTGACTGATGGTGATTTTGTCAATTTTAAATTGTTTTAAATGTAATTCCAGTGCTTTTGGAATAGCACCCAGTGTGCCGATTACCACTGGAATTACCACTGCTTGTTTGTGCCATAATTGTTGGATTTTGATTTTTAAGTCCTGGTATTTCGCGGTTTTTTCATATTCCTTCTTGTCGACCCTGCTATCACCTGGTATTGCGATGTCTATGATTGTAACCTTATTTTTCTCAACCAGTGTGATGTCTGGTGTATTATGCGCCAGTATTTTGTCTGTTTGTATGCGAAAATCCCACAAGATCTTGACCATGTGATTTTTGGTGACCTTTTCAGGCTTATGTTCTCACCAATTTGTTGCTGTTTTAATATTATAATTTTTGCACAAATTCCAATGGATCATTTGTGCTACTGAATTGTGTTATTATTGTTGTTGTTGTTGTTGTTGTTAACTTTATTCATTAAACATGAAACTCAGCCAACTGAACATTCAAAAATGCATTACAAATGTGACTGATGATAATGGTTGATACGGTTTGCGGCCAGCGTCCTAGGTATCAACCAAGTACCTTCTTAAAATATGTTCCGAATAGTGCAGTTTTTTGCAGTTCCGCTGGTGTTATTGCAGGAAGCTGCAATTTGTGGATGTATCTTGTAAAATTCTTGGACATGGTGCCAAGTGCCCCGATGAGAATGGGTATCACTGTTACATGCTTCATCCATAGCAATTATTATTGTTGGTATTAGCTTGGCTTTCTTTTGCCACCGTTGTTCTATTTCTATTTGCAGATTTTCATATATTTTGTTATATTCTCTAGTTCTTTCTCTTCTATTCTGCTCGCTCACTCTCTCCAGATACTGACACATCCACAATCCAGACTTTTGTCTTGTTGTTGGAAGAAATGTCCTTCTGGGTTCAGCTCCAAGTGGGGAAAAAGACACTGGAAACATGGAGGCTGCTTGGAAAGATGGTTTAATGGTGGAGAGGACTACATGGCTTGAGGTCCTGGACAGAAAAGGGGGATCATATGCTTTCACATGTTGGATAAAGAAGAAAAGGGAGAGCGAGATGCTGAAAGTTCCTGGCTTTATATTCTCTGTTCGGCCCCACCTCTCGATTTCCTGTTCCTGTGTAAGAAATGCATTCTGATTGGTTGTCAGACTCCCATGGGGCCATGCAGGGGCAACTCTTTAGGTTGTGCTTTGAATCCAAGTTTGGTTGAACATTGCTTTTTCCCAGGTGCCTTGTGGTGAGATGGGTAAAGAGCTAATACTATCATGCCTTAATCCCATCACCTTGGAGCTGAAGGGGAGAACCATTTGTTATGTAGAATAGACTGGCCCATTAAGAAAAGTGGGGGCTATTAAGAGTGAGTCTGTTTCCTGCCTAAAAACATGTTTCTCCATTTCTGATCCAGGGAAATATAATATTCAGCCTTTTCAATATTTCCCAGGATATTTCATTCTTCTAGGGGAGGGGTGGGTGCTAACTTCCTACATTACTTATCGACTATTAGTATATTTTAAAAACCGAGTTCAGACATAAAGAATTTGAGTAAAACAAGCAGGAAACTACCTAGGGATGGAGGCTTGGCGGAACTCAATAGAAGCATTGTCTCATGTCTGTTCAAGATAAGCAATTGTTTGAAATGAACTTAAATACTTGAAAATTACAAACTGTGGTTCTTGTGTTTATGTCTGTGTGCATTCAGTCACAAATATACCCTAATCTCACTTGCCCACTTATACCTCAAAGATAGGATTTTCCGTAATAACAATGGTAATTAAAAACCCTCTATGTCTAGAATGCAATTATATGGTTAGCATACTTTTATTTATTCAGCATGTCTCTCCTTGACTTTTTAACTCTGAGCTTCCCTGTGACCGTAAATCGCTACAGTAAAAACAAGAACAATGCAAACCGAATTAAGGATGACATAATACAGAGTTTCATTGTTGATGGCTTGGCTCCTTCCCAGGTATTTACAGCATTTGGAATCTTTGAGGTCTCATAACGTGTCTCTACTATCTATAGCATTCCAGGCAGAAATTAAAAGCCATGGTTGTTTTTTTAAAATCAACTAAGTTTGGGGCTAGCCCACAAAATTAGATCAACTCAAGGAGATGTGCAGCCCAATTTTAATGTGGTATCCTCAGATCTTCGCAGATTCCCAAGACCCATAATCTCCCAATGGTGTGTTGCTCATCTATATAAAAGAATTAGGGATTTTAAAGTAGATTTTTTAAAAGAGATCTGTCTGCAAGTTTATAATATATAACAAAAATCTATCTATCTATCTATCTATCTATCTATCTATCTATCTATCTATCTATCTATCATCTATCTATCTATCTATCTATCTATCTATCTATCTATCATCTATCTATCTATCATCTATCTATCTATCATCTATGTATGTATGTATGTATGTATGTATGTATCTATCTATCTATCTATCTATCTATCTATCTATCTATCTATCTATCTCTGTCTTTCCCCTCCCTCTTCCGTGTGTGTGTGTTTGTGTGTTCCAGCATAACTCTGGAATGCCTCGAGCAATTTCAACCAAACTTGGTACACGGATTACTTACTCCCTGGAAACAACTACTGTTGGAGTTAGACATCCCTAACACCCCTTGGGGGAGGGGGAGTGTTCTGTTAAGATACAGCCTGTTGTGCCTTAAAATGTCTTCTACCATACTACCTTAAAATGGCTTCTACTGTACAGTGCTGTGGAGTTGCCATGGTAATGGCGTCACAGTACTTCACTGGGGGGGGGGGACTCTCTCTGGTAAGGGGGGAAATCCAACATTAGAAAATGCGATAACATTCATGAAAGGAGAGATGGGATAAGTAAATACCTGTGCAGTGCCGGATTTTCAGCTAGTTATAAGAGCAAAATGAGAATGGTGCACTGTAAGAAGTTAAAATACCCTATACCCTCGGTGTGCTGGTAATTGGTTATCTGTTGATCCCTTAATGTATGCAGTCTTGATTTCTAGGAATGTCTTCTCTGTCTTGGCACCTACCATATGGAATAGTCTTCTCTCCAGAATTATTGATGATCCAAGCACTATTGGTTTTTTAGAAGGCAGTGACATCCTAGTTCTACTCCCAACTTTTGGGACCAGCTGTTATTTTCTGAACTCTGTCATGGATGGATATTACAGGAGTCTTTTGAGAATTCTAAGGGGGAAGTCTTGACTTAGGTTACAGATGTCAAACTCTAATCACGGCGTGTGACATATCTCAACATATCACAACATTTTTTTCCTTGCAGAGCCAGGGTGGGTGTGGCCTGCATGTGACGCATCCAGACCGGCGATCCCCAGTTTGACACCTCTGACTTAGGTTTTTGTGGTGTTTTGTTGTTACACTGGACTGAATTTCACTGACTGGCAGGTGGAAAGAGAGAGGAAAGGAAAGGGAGGGAGGGAGGGAGGGAGGGAGGGAGGGAGGAAGGAAGGAAGGAAGGAAGGAAGGAAGGAAGGAAGGAAGGCATCCTCACATGTCCTACTATTTTTATATTTTGAATAAAAATATCAGCAGCATTATCTATACCTCTTCCAGTCTGCTTTTGGATTTAGTCACACTTATAGAAGATGTGCAGCAGAGCCAAGATGGAGATAGTAATCCATTACTCTTCTCCTGAATGGCTTAGTGACTTTCAATATCATTAAGCATGGTATCTTTCTGAGCTGACTGTGAGTTGGGGATTAGGGGTACCATTTTTTCAAGTTTCTCTAGGATCAGTTCTAGGGAAGTTGGGTAGGGAACCTTATCTCCTTAGGCCAAGTGAAGTTATCAAATTTCTGTCATGAATCATGAAGATTGTGTGTGTGTTTTTGTTGGGATAAAAACATCTCACACGCAATCCTTTCAAGACGGGATAGCTATGGCTATTTGGGGTTGCCCAGACCTGGGAATAGCAATAAATCTATCTACACCATGGCTAAAAGTCAACACTGACCCTATCAATCAATCAATCAATCAGTGGCCACACCTTTCTCCATGTATTGTATTTTGTTATGGACATCACACTGTAAGAATGATTTAAACAAGGTAGATTAGGTTCAGAGAATGGCAACAAGGAGGATCATACGCCTGCCACAGATATTTAGCCTTGAGGGAAGACCGGAATATAATAGATATCTCAATGAATAACACATTGGAGAACATCAAGTTCTGTTCTCCATCATTCCAGAATGCAAAGAGAAGGTAATGGCTTTAAGTTATGGAAAGGCAGAAAACTGGGGCAGAGGCAGGGTTCAGGAAAGCTTAATAGTAAGAGCAGAGAAACAAAGTGGAAAGAAATGGAAAGCTCTCCTTTATTGGATGTGGTCATGTAGAAACTGGACAGCTATCTGTTAAGTCCTCGCGGTTACAACCGCAGGGCATCAATCATCAAGGGAAGCACTCCTATTGGTCTCGACGCACCTCCTGGCTGGCGGGAGAATTACACACAATTGATTGGTTAAACATCTGCCAGCTTCTGTATAAATAGCTGTCAGATGATGAGAGAGTTGTTCTAAGCTGTTATACCGTTGTGTTAATAAAGTGTGTTGCTGGTTAAGCTGTCTCAGTTTCCCTCAGTTGCTGAGTACTGAGCACTATCCATCATGGAATCTTTAATTTGGATCACTGCAATGAACAGAAGGTCTAAATAGCCCTTAGCATTTAGACATATATCTTTTCATAGTACTTTCTAAGCAGTTTACAGAATCAACATATTGCCTCCAACAATCTGGGCCCTCATTTTATTAACCTCGGGAAGATGGAAGGTTGAGTCAACGTTAAGCCCAGTCAGGATTGAACTGATGGCAGTCAGCAAAATTAGCCTGAAATACTGTATTCTAACCACTGCAGCGCTATGGCTCATTACTGCACCCTTACAACAGAGGTGGGTTCCTGCCAGTTCTAACCTCTTCTATAGAAGAGGTTCCACAAATCTACAGTACCGTTTAGAACCGGTTCCAGCTCCCTCCCCCCGCCCGTCCCCACATCATCAAGATGAAGAGCGAGAGGAGGAATTCTGGGAGTTGAAGTCCACAAGTCTTAAAGCTGTCAAGTTTGAACACTTCTGGGATTTTGTTTCTAAAGGGTTAGGGGTGCAAAGGTCTTGTAACTTGACAGCTTTAAGACTTGTGTGCTTCAAATGCCAGAATTTCTGAGCCAACATTTTGGTTGCTAAGCAAGAGCGTTGTTAAATGAGTTTCACCACATTTTACAAGTTGGCCACCCCCACCCAGTCACATGGCTGGCAAGCCACTCCCACTCGGTCACATGGCCGGCAAGCCACTCCCACAAAGCAGGCCACACCTACAGAAGAGGTTCTAAAAAAATTTGAAACCCACCACTGGCCCCAGAGATCTTCTAACCTACCTTACCAAACTGTAAATTTTAAGGTGATAGAAGAGAAACATTCCTAAACACATTCTAGAGAATAATTATATGAATTATTTATATTTTAATTAATCATTGACCCCACCTGCTATTTTGTCAGGGGGTGCATGTCCCAGCAACAGCACTCAAAAGCAACTGTCTCCACCTGAACTTTCTTAGCAACTCTAGGTTAGGCCAAGGTGATTCTGAGCCCTCACCTTAGCAATTTTATTATTCCAGGATGACTAAGGACATCAGACAAAATATTATAATTATGCACTGGCTCTCAATTTAAGAGTTGAACAGATAAATTATTTGTCACAACATCAAGCATACGGGGATACGAAAGGAATGTGTGAATGGCATTTTCCAGCCACAACAAGCAGGGTTGCCTGATTTATTATAACCCAATCATAGTAAAGGCGAAAACAAGCATTGCTCACCTCAGTGTTTACAAAAATAAATCAGAATTAAAAACACTTCTTCAATGTGTAATAAAAAAGAACTGAGTGATAATTAAGAGATGGACGCAGTAGTGGGTTGTAGGCGGTACGCCACGGTACGTGCCTGCCAGAAACAGCAGCCGCCTTACCGGAACGGTGCTTTGGAGGGCCCGCCCGGCCTCGTTCCTTACATGTATTTGAAGGAAACGGGCCATCTGCGCCCACACACACAGTGTACGGCACCTGCAGGCGGTGGGTGCTTATGTGTGCGCAGCGCGGGTGCCCGTAGTGTATGTCTGGCTCCCGTTGCAGCGTACCAGTTGCAACGGGAGCCGAAACCCTCTACTGGATGGACGGCACTTTTTAGGCCTGTATGCCAGATTGGCATCTAGATATTCTAGTCTATAATCTAGTCTATCAATGGTGGGCAGCTGCCAGTTCGGACCAGTTCAGGCAAACCGGTAGTTACAGCTAACAGCTACGCCTGCCCGCCTGCCTGCCCAGTGCTATCCTGTTCTATATAATTGCCTTGTTTTTGAGTGAAGCGCATATATGAACCCATGGATTTCCATTCGACTCCTTTCTGAATGTGTGCAATATAATGTAATCTAAAATTTTGTAATATAATATAATTAAAAACTTAAAAATTCTCCTCCCCTTTGCAGGTTTTTTTTTCCTTTTCTTTTCAGCATCTAGCCAGAATGGATTTTTTTTTCTGCATTTAATGTTGGGCTTATGAGCCAAGGTGGCGCAGTGGGTAGAGTGCAGTACTGCAGGCCACTTCAGCTGACTGCTAGTTCAGCAGTTCAGTGGTTCAAATCTCACCGGCTCAGGGCTGACTCAGCCTTCCATCCTTCCGAGGTGGGTAAAATGAGGACCCAGATTGTGGGGGCGATATGCTGACTCTGTAAACCACTTAGAGAGGGCTGAAAGCCCTATGAAGCGGTATATAAGTCTAACTGCTATTGCTATTGCTATTATTTGATATTTGGATCAATGTTTTTCCTTTATTTTACACATTTTTTTCTTTTTTGTTGTTACTGTTGGATGTATGTTTTTCCCCCTTCTTCTCTGTTTTGTATCGTATTTTGTATTTTATTCTCATTTCTATCAATCAAAATGTAATAAATATATATTTTTTAAATGTATATAAAAAAACTTTTTGTTGGATCCTAGTTTCAAATTCATTACGGAAACGGTTGCTCATGTAATTCAGTGGGATGTTCTTTTTGTTGATTCTTGTGATTCTTGCAAAGTCTATTAAAAACCGCTTTGCAGCCATAACTTCCGCTGAAAGTTTTACGTGCAATGTTTACCTTGTGGCCATGTGTCAGCTAGGATGTTCCAGTGAAATCACACACAGGTTTATTTTTATGGTAGCTATTCAGACTTTTCTGTGGGTAATATATTTCCATTCACATATAAATTCCAAAAAGACCCTCGGTAAGCATTTCCGTTGAAAAAAACCATTAGAAATATGGTGTGTAATTACAGGAAACTATGATTAAAAAAAAAAATTAAAGACTTAATATGACATGTAACAGAGGTGGGTTCCTACCAGTACGGTATGGTTCGGCCGAATAGGTAGTAACTCCAGCAGACACGTGACTGTACCGGTTCTAATCTCGGCGGTGCCATCTTGATTTTCTGTTCTGCACACGTCCAGAACAATCTTCATTGAAAAAAAATGTAATTTTTATTCCTTTTTTAATGTTATGAGCATGCGCAGACCATTTTAAGAGCAAATGCGCACGCACGCAAAAATTTTCAGGCACTGAACCAGTAGTACAGGGCGGGGCATAACCTTTTCCTAGGGGGTCACAGCAACACTTGTAATAACAACACAAATAATTCATACACCATTCGAAAGCCCATCAAAAACTGAGTTTATTGACACGATTTAATAGTCAGTATGATTATCGGTAACCCAATCCGGATGACGTTTCAATTTGTTTGCAATCCATTTTCGATTGATAAACGTCGCTCCAGCATCGCGAGCCTCTCGAAAGGCAATGCATTTTATTCTGTCAATGATCCTTTGTTCTTCCGAATCGAATTTTCCAGCCATTCTTAAAGCAAATTTAACATTTAATAGCTCATTCAATTCAGTTTTTTATGGGCTTTAAAATGAGGTGTCGCGGAAGTTGTAAACTGCTGTTGATCTTGCTGTGACCCCCTAGGAAAAGGTTATGCCCCGCCCTGTAATGATGGCAGGAACCCACCCCTGATGTAACAACTGCAACAAGAATCATATACGCACAAAATTGGAGGAAGACAAAAATGTGTATTAGAGTGCGCTGAGATGGACAGACTTACAAAAGAAATAAAAGATAAAGGAGAATCTGATTATTACTTAGTATGGAATTTATGGTACAAATGGCTAGAGGAAAAATGCATAGAATAAGAAAGCATTAAAGAGAAGAAAGATTAAAAAATCAGAAAACAATCATAAAACCGCATAAATAAATAAGAGGGGGGAAATGTAAGATATATTGTAGATAAAATAGTAAAGAATAGTTTATAAGAGGAATATATGTACACAGGTAGATATAAGATGTATTGTATAGAAATTAGCACATTGAAAGAGTAATATGTACAGAAGAAATATAAGTATGAATTAACATATTGAATAGATGAAAATGTATTGTGTGTGTGCGTGTGTGTGTGTATTCATGTACAGAAAAAAAGAGTATAATGAAGGCATACCGATGTGGAAATGGTGCAAAGATGATATTTGTGTTAAAAAATTGGGGGGGGATGTTTAATAAAAATATTTTTTTAAAAGAAAGAAATATGATGCGTATCTCCTGTTCCACAACTGCTGGAGAACTATTCATATTGTTGATTGCTGACAGTTATATTTATGAATGCAAAATACATACAGGTAGTCCTCAACTTGCAACAGTTCATTTAGCGACTGTTCAAAGTTACGTCGGCACTGAAAAAAAGTGACTTATGGCTGTTTTCACAGTTACGACCGTTGCAGCATCCCCCGTGGTCACATGATTAAAATTCAGATGGTTGGCAACTGGTTCATAATTATGACGATTGCTGTGTCCCAGGATCATGTGATCAACTTTTGAGATCTTCTGTCAAGCAAAGTCAATGAGGAAGCCAGATTCACTTAAGAACCGGGTTACTAAGTTTAACAACTGCAGTGACTCACTTAACATCCGAGGCAAGAAATGTTGTAAGAACAGAGGCAAAACTTACTTAACAAATGTCTCACTTAAGAACATAAATTTGGGGCAGAATTGTGGTTGTAATTGGAGGACTGCCTGTACTAACTCTGAAAAGACAAAACCTGATATATCTGTTCGGGTGATAGATTACCAATTGCACCTCAAGTGAACCCAACTTAGATTAGCTGTTCTGAGCATTTGCTTGCATAAAAAGTTGGAGTATAAATTAAATATATAAACATGGAAGCTAATTCTCAGGCATAATGTCATTAGTTTTGGTTTTTGTATGTTGGTTTAGTATCCAAGTTCCCGCCACACACACACACACACATATACACCATAGATTTTGGACGAGCTTCAAATCAATTGAATATATTTAGAACCTTCCAGACTCATTAATTCTGAAATGATAAATGTCTGTCTAGACCAGTTCACTGCAGATGACATCTTACATAGTTGAATGCTCCATAAAATTACCCCCCCCGCCACTTCCACCCACATTTTCCTTAAGGGGGGGAACATGCAGATCAATAAAGGTAGTGTAGATCTCTCTTCCCTGAGGAGTTTTGAATCTTCGGGATCCCCCCACCCCCTTGTGTGCTTCAAATAACTGTTTATTTATGTATATTAGTTCATCCTGCGGTGTCAAGTGAAACGTTCATGTATAGATTTATTACTAGGCCTCAGTGAGAATTTCACTCCCCATTTAATGAAATTCAGTGAACGAGCAACCAGAAAAAACACTTCAGACTATCCTCAGGTACAGCAGCTCTAAAGGCTTTGGAAAAGATATTCAAATGCCGTGATGTGTCTCTATACCTACAGAATCATGCAGGCTTCGGTATTCGCTGTGACACGCTATGGAAGCAAAAGTGGGATTTAAAAGGGATAGGCAAATCTAGACAGCATACTAAAAAGCAGAGACATCGCCCTGCCAACAAAAGTGCGTATAGTCAAGGCGATGGTTCTCCCAGTTGCAATGCGTGGCTGTGATAGTTGATAAGAAAGGCTGGGCGCCAAAGAATGGAGGCCTTTGAACTATGGTGCTGGAGAAGACTCCTGCGAGTCCCTTGGACTGCAAGGTGATCCAACCGGTCAGTTCTAGAGGAGATCA
This sequence comes from Thamnophis elegans, assembly GCF_009769535.1. NCBI lineage: Eukaryota > Metazoa > Chordata > Lepidosauria > Squamata > Natricidae > Thamnophis > Thamnophis elegans. The sequence continues at coordinate 13,895,578 of NC_045549.1, forward strand.
ACCCTGACTGCTCTTTAGAAGGCCAGATCCTGAAGAACTCAAATACTTGGGCCACCTAATGAGAAGGAAGGACTCACTGGAGAAGAGCCTCATGCTGGGAAAGACTGAGAGCAAAAGAAGAAGGGGACGACAGAATGAGGTGGCTGGATGGAGTCACCGAAACAGTAGGCGGGAGTTTAAATGGACTCCAGAGGATGGTAGATTTTTTTGCGTGTCAAACCGGCAGTAATGCCAGCAGCAACCCAGCCCTGTACAAGGGAGGCAGTTTTCGCCCTCCCAGAGGTTCAAGGAAAGTCTCCAGAGGCAAAAACATCCCCCCGCCGTGGTGCAGGAGACCGACTAGGCCACACCTACTATGGCCACGCCCACCCAGCAACCAGGTAGAGAACCCGTTGCTGAAATTTTTTCCTGGATAGATCGATAGATGATTGACAGATGTTTAGCTAGATAGGTAGAGACAGACAAACAGAAGGACGGACGGACGGACAGACAGACAGACAGACGTTGATGGGATCTTAGAGAATAATTGTTGAATGCATTTGGGAATGTACAGGTTGGGGAAAGCGGTTCCACCACAAATGCACGAACGACAAAAGCGCACCTGACTAAACCGCGGTGACAAAACCGCGCCGACGAATGAGCGCTGAAGCGCGCCGACAACAGCGCGCCAACAGAAGCACGCTGTAACCCTAACCCTAACCCTAAACCTAACCCTAAACCTAACCCTAAACCTAACCCCAAACCTAACCCTAAACCTTACCTTAACTTAAATCGCGCTTCTGTTGGCGTGCTTCTGTCGGCGCGCTTTTGTCGGCATGCTGTTGTCGGCGCGCTTTTGACATCGCGGTTTTAGCACCGCGGTTTTGTCGGCACGCTTTTGATGTTCGCGCATTTGTCGGGTCACGGGGGAAAGCCTCAATCCCAAGGAAGAACTCTGTTTAGGCTGTAAGTAAACATCTTAAGCTGCCACGCTGAGGGAATGCCAAGGAGAATGCCAAGGATAAAATAGGTCTGGAGCCCTTTCTCTGCAGTAATCCATTTTCTATGTGCAGAAAGGGATTTTGCTAGCTTTTACATTATTCATGTCATTTTCCCCACTTGAAGTCTAGAGTGAAAGAGCCCTGGAGCAGTTTTACATGCGATGATAAAATCATTAGGAAAGCTTTATGTTAAAAACCAATCTGCTGCTCTTTGTAGTGGAAGGAACAAAGGCTTTCCACTGCGTGTTTTTTTTCCCCTTCCTTTCTTTCTTTGGAGTTTCAGTCCAACATTTTCTACTAGTTGTTCTGTCTTTCTGATTTGGGATTCCAGTTTGAGCTTAAGTAGTACATGCCTTATATTGTGATATACGCTCTTCAGAATGAAGACCACTGGAAATCATTTTCCATGATAGCTTTTTCCATTACAGATACCACCCCCGCAGAGCTAAAGATTGCTTGCAACTCTTGCAACTCGTGTAGATTTTCCATGAATAATGAAAAGTCCCTCGACTAGAATAGGCTACATGAGATTCGGTCACAGTAAGATCCACTTCCTTAACTCAGCGCTAGCTGCTTTGGAGAATGCTTTGGTGGGGGAAACCTTTGCGACTACCAAGGATGTGGTTCAAGTCAGCAGAAATATCAACTTCATCTATCCGCTGCTTCCCTGGCATCCTGGACACAAATTGTTTCAACTCCTACCCCCAAAATGACACTATTAGAGCACTGCACACCAGAACAACTAGACACAAGGACAACTTTTTCCTGAATGCCATCACTCTGCTAAACAAATAATTCCCTCAACACTGTCGAACTATTCACTAAGTCTGCATTACTATTAATCTTCTCGTCATCCCTATCACCCATCTCCTTCCACTTATGACTGCAGGACTGTAACTTTGTTGCTTGTATCCTAAGATTTATATTGATATTGATTTTCCTGATTGCTTATTTGTACTCTATGACTATCTTTAAGGGTTGTAAGTTATTATTTTTGGCAAATGTATCTTTTATGTACACTGAGAGCTTATGCACCAAAGACAAATTCCTTGTGTGTCCAATCTCACTTAGCCATTCTATTAGAATTATTATATTAGAATTCTATTCTATTCTATTCTATTCTATTCTATTCATTCTTTCCTAATTTCATTCTTTCCCTATTCTATTCTATTCATTCTTTCCTAATTTCATTCTTTCCCTATTCTATTCTATTCATTCTTTCCTAATTTCATTCTTTCCCTATTCTATTCTATTCTATTCTATTCTATTCTTCCAGAAAAGTGGTGTGTGTTAATTATTTAAGCAAAATATCAGGTGAAATCTCTCAAAAGAATTATGATCAGTCAGTCAATAGAATAAAGGAATCAATAGAGATTGTCCTTGACTTACAACCACAATTCAGGCCAAAATTTATGTTTGTTAAGTGAGTTTTGCCCCATTTTGCAATCTTTCTCGCCGTGGTTGTTAAGTGAATCACTGCAGTAGTTCAGTGAGTAACATGGCTGTTAAGTGAACCTGGCTTCCCCAGTGACTTTGCTTGTCAGAAAGTCACAAACGTTGATCACATCACCCCGGGAAACGTCATAAATATGAACCCGTTGCCAAGCATCTGAATTTTGATCACATGACCATGTGGGATGCGGCAACAGTTGTAAGTGTGAAAAATGGTCGCAAGTCATTTTTTTCCAATGCTGTTGTAGCTATGAATGGTCACTAAAGAAGCTATTGTAAGTTGAGGAACTGCCTGTATTGGAATAGCCCTACTGATTAGATTGAAAAGAATTGCCCAAGGGTTTTTAAACCAATGAGAAATCGACCAGAGGCTGTTCCTCTGTCAAATGCACAGAGGGGGTGGGGGAGAGGCATAGCATTTTGACCCTTGGGCAGGGTAACATTAGAAAATTAAAATGAAAAATATTGGACACAGAGAGGAGCAGACAGAACTGGGAATTGTAGCATATAGGTTGCTGTTCTGACCCCCCCCCCCCTCGTTCCACACCAACACACACTTCACGCCAAAGATATTTTATGCAATTTATTGACAGACAGAGAGGTCCTTGGCAGCAAACCGGCACAGACAAGCTGGGCAGCAATCCAGCACAGATAAATCCTGGCAGCAATCCAGCCTGCCAAGCTCACAATAATGTTCTCCAACATTCATTCCTGTGTTGACTTCTGCAAGAAGGGCGTGTGCACAAGCAGTCTTTTTATAGTCTGGAGAGGAGCCTAATGACCACCAGCTGAGTGCAATTACCTTTGTAACTGTGCAACTGTTCCTGACGCCTATTAGCTCTTCGGTGCCGGGCATCCAGGAACAACTCACTGCTGGCTTCCGGCTCACTCTCCCTTGTCTCCTCCCCACTGGTCCAAGGCTCAGGTGCCTCCTGGTGGCGAACCAGCCTCTCTGCGCCCTGCTCGGAGTCGGAACCCTGTCCAGAGTCCTCCACATCCTCCAGAGCCGACTCATAGGGCCCCTCACTGTTGGACTCTGGTGGCAGCTCCAACGGCTCCTGCTGGGCCACAAAAGGTTGCCAAAAGCAACCTCTGGAACCTGTAGATATGGTTATGCTTCTATTATAAGCATAATAATTAGACCAGCTCATATTATATTATAATATTTGTGTGGTGCAGTGGCCTAAAGGTGAAGCTCTCTCCTCTCAATCATGAGGCTGTGCGTTTGATCCTAGGTAGAGGCAGATATTTCTCTCTCTGGGAACAATGAGATTATATCTGCTGAACAAAACTCCGCATTGGCGACAGGAAGGGCATCTGGCCATTAAAACATTCTGTTCCATTCAGTTGCCCAGACTCCACCCCACAAAGGATAATGGGGTCATTAAAAGATGATGATATTATATTGCAATATTTGCCATGTGCTTACAGAGCAGCAATACTGTTTTTGTAACTACTATTCATGAAGATGCTTTATTTATAAAAGGCATCAAGGGAAGGTTTGCCTAAATAGAATTCAGCTGACCCCAGGGGTGGGTTCCTGCCAGTTCTAACCTCTTCTATAGAAGAGGTTCCACAAATTTACAGTGCCGTTTAGAACCGATTCCAGCTCCCTCCCCCCACCCATCCACACATCATCAAGATGAAGAGCGAGAGAAGGAATTCTGGGTGTTGAATTCCACAAGTCTTAAAGCTGTCAAGTTTGAACACCCCTGGGGTTTTTTTTTCTAAAGGGTTAGGGGTGAAAGAGTCTTGTAACTTGACAGCGTTAAGACTTGTGTGCTTCAAATGCCAGAGTTTCTGAGCCAACATTTTGGTTACTAAGCAAGAGCATTGCTAAGTGAGTTTCACCACATTTTACAAGTTGGCCACGCCCACCCGGTCACATGGCCAGCAAGCCACTCCCATAAAGCAGGCCACCACTACAGAAGAGGTTCTAAAATTTTTTGAAACACACCACTGGCTGACCCCATAAAAACTAAATCTTGAATTTCCTGACCATTTTAGCTTCCCTTACATCAAGAACTCAGACGTAGTTTATTCCTTTAAAGCAGCGTTTTTCAAGTGGGCCGCTTCCATATGCATGGAGAACTTTAGTTTCTGGAATCTGAAAAGCATTGGGTTAAGGAACATTATTGAGATGAGCTGGCCTGAGTTAATAAGTCCTGCAAGGAAGGGGGGGGGAAAGTAGCAAGGGATGGAGAGATGTTATTTCTGCTTTCCTTAAGTAGCATTTTCTGACCTCTTTTTGTGGCCTGGTTCAGAATTGAAAGCTTTCCCTTCCTCCCTGTAATATATACTCTACAGCCTAATCTCCTTGTCCACATAAGCAACCATCCACAATTTGCTTCTGCCAACTATATATCCATGTGCTTAGAGCCAACAATCTTCCTATAAGTCTAACATCAAATTAGACGCCAGGATGTTTTGTTGGTAACTGAAACCATTATCTTTGCCGTTAACAACTTGTAAACTCCGCTTGCAGCCCTAAGGATCTGTTTTCGTAACTTGTCTGGCTATATAACGTGTCTGCTCCACGGGAGATGATGGTAAAAATATCGCAGACACAATATGTCAAAACAGACGGTTAAGCTTTCAGTACAAGCGGACCTCATGACACAACTTCACAGCACATAATACCTCTTGTTCAGGACACCGGATATCCTTCCATTTTTTGTGTGTGTTTTTCCCAACTTTCTGCCCACTCCAGTAACCACACAGACCCTCCGTTGATTTGTTGTTCTCCCCCAAAAAGAAAAGAGGAGGGGGGGATGTGAAACAAACGTTTCTACAATCCCTAGGCACAATGCTACACAAAGAGTAGAGATTATTTTAACTTGGAACACTGAAAAAACAAAAGAGCCACATGTTAGTTCATTCTTGATACCCTGTGTGGAAGATTTCCAGTTATCTTACTTGAGAGAGATAAATAATGCTCTTCTATTAATGTCAGATCAGAAGCTGTCATTTATACACAATGTGGCCTCGCGATATTAACGATGTCTTTTCCCAGTTATGGGTTTTCCTTAGAAACCTGTCCCATTTTGTGTGTTCAATTATCTGGATAGTGTATACATTTTTTTTTCCTTTCCCGGAAAGTAGTCCAATTGTGACATTGATTATTCCAGGAAACCATTCACTCAGTAGCTCATTCAAGTCTACTTCAGAATGAATTTGATCACCCAACTACCTTCCATAAAAATTATGTTATAGCGCGTACAAATGAATTTGGAAGGATGTCATCCAGCAAGCAGCCAGGTTCTGAAACCACTACCGTGATGATACAATAATATGGTAGTGATGCTAATTATTTTCGACATGACATGGAAAAAGCTTTGGTTCAAAAGATCCATTATGAAATCGGTCAGGGTAAAAAATAGAGTTCAGAGGCAAAACACGATCTAATTTCATGAACCTTACAATGTCAGGCCTAAATGTCCACATGCATCCAGTTATTTATAAGTTGTCTGTGGTATTAGTATTTTAAAATCCATACAGTATATGAAAATGCTGGCTTGAGTGAAAGAAACCTAGGTTCTCTCAAACTCTTGAGCTGCAACATCTACAGTCTCTTTCCATTTGACTTGACTGCTGGATTGCTAGAGGTTGTAGACCAAGAAATCCATGCGCAGAATCTATGCATGCGCAGAAGCAAAAAAACAAGTGTGACCTCTAGACTGGACTACTGCAACGTGCTCTACATGGGGCAGCCCTTGAAGAGCATTCGGAGACTTCAGCTTGTCCAGAATGCAGCCGAGCGAGCGATCGTGGGTGCATCTCGGTTCACCCACGTAACACCTATCCTCCGCGAGCTGCACTGGCTGCCTATTGGTCTTCGGATACGCTTCAAGGCGCTAGTCGTCACTTATAAAGCCCTTCATGGTATCGGACCTGGGTACTTGAGAGACCGCCTGCTGCCAATTACCTCCAATAGACCGATTAGATCCCACATATTAGGCCTCCTCCGAATTCCATCCGCCGGCCAATCCTCCGCGACTACCCGGAGGAGGGCCTTCTCTGGCTGCTCCGACCCTCTGGAACGAGCTCCCCGTGGAGATTCGAAACCTCACCACCCTCCAGGCTTTCCGCAAAGCCCTTAAAATCTGGCTGTTCCGACAGGCCTGGGGCTAAAGAGCTTTTGCCCTCCCCCTCGAATGGTATGGTTGTTGTGTGCTTTTAAATTGTGTATTGTTCTGTTTGTCTTTTTTATCCCTTATCTGTACCCCCTTCCCTGACTTGGATTGTGAGCCGCCCTGAGTCCCCTTCGGGGAAAAGGGCGGTATATAAATGCAATAAATTCAATTCAATTCAATATGGTCTCGCCTATGGCACCGCTGATAGATAGAACCGATTTGGGGACGTGGCCGGCCGAGTTACTACCTACTCGGCTGAACCGGTCCGAACCGGTAGAAACCCACCTCTGAATCAGAGGCAGTTCACTCCAGATATTTTGTGTCAGAGAAAGAGGGTGAAAACAAGCCCTCCCTAATAGTTCTCGGGACATACAATGGATGCCGATAGTAGAATGCTTCAGTTTGGCAAGATTCTGTCTTACAAGTACAGATCAATAAAGAATTCAGCTTAGAAGAATGTCTTTCTTGATTCTGGAGCCTGACAGCTAGACTTGAATAGTACTAATTTCTTCAGGACCTCATCCGTTATAATACAGAATAATATCCCCAAATAAATGTTGGTAGTCTGAGGTGGTTCTTTCAATTGACAATAGCCTATTTTATTTGCTCCTGATTGAAATAAAAGCATGTAATTCAATTGATTGGCATTTCTTTCGGGGTTTTATCAGATGGTCTATGAGATGAGTCACCTATGTTAAAATTCTGCCTTCCTGCCATCAAAATATAACATTCATAGTAATAATCTTAGTGGGTTTTTATTTTCCTGGTTTGTTTTCTACGTAAGCTGCTGTTTATTTTTGAGTCTGTCTTGCTGTGGGATATTGTAACCACACGTACTGCATATACATGGTGGAAGCCAACAGACTTTTTCAACTCAAGATTTTAATTTTGGGTTCACTTTGTTTTCATTGCTTTCCTAGAAACTCTGTGACAATGTATTGATATTTTTTCCACCCCGGTTTAAAAGATATTGGTTGTCATAACCCAGACTACAAATACAGGCTCTCTAATTGATTTTTCTCCACCAATCATCTTCTTTTCTACTCAAAAGTATCCTAAATCATTGAAGAGATGGCATGGTCCACAGGGATGTCTCAAAGAGCCCCCTGGTGGCCTGTGAGTTGTTCTGCAGCTACAGAGTTACAATTACAATTACAGTCAAGAGACTGCTCAGGTAGAATTGTTCGACGTTCGATCGAAGTTTAAGTGGAAATTACTGCGTACCTGATTAATGGCTGCCCCACATATTTAACTCTTCTGGGCTCAACCATTTTCCCCCTAAGATTTGATGATATGAAAAATATTACAAAAGATTTTCATGGTCTGACTGAGATTTTTGGTACTGAAAGGTGTATATGCGATCTTACCATGATGGCAGTGGTGGGTTTCAAAATTTTTTAGAACCTTTTCTGTAGGTGTGGCCTGCTTTGTGGGAGTGGCTTTCTGGCCATGTGTCCGGGTGGTAGTGGCTTGCCAGCCATGTAACTGGGTGGGCGTGGCCAACTTGTAAAATGTGGTGAAACTCACTTAATAACTCTCTTGCTTAGCAACCAAAATGTTGGCTCAGGAACTCTGGCATTGAAGCATGCAAGTCTTAAAGCTGTCAAGTTACAAGACCTTTGCCCCCCTAACCCTTTAGAAAGAAAACCCCAGTGGTGTTCAAACTTGACAGCTTTAAGACTTGTGGACTTCAACTCCCAGAATTTCTCCCCTCGCTCTTCATCTTGATGATGTGCGGATGGGCAGGGGAGGGAGGTGGAACCGGTTCTAAATGGCACTGTAGATTTATGGAACCTCTTCTATAGAAGAGGTTAGAACTGGCAAGAATCCACCCCTGCATGATGGATTGGGCCAGCCCAGAGGTGGTATTCAGCTGGTTCGGACCAGTTCACCTGAACAAGTAGCAGAAATCGCAGGTGGGCCCGCCACCCACCCACCCACCCCAGCTCTATGCCATCCTATTTTGGCACGTTTTTGAGGCCAGACCAGGGGTGGGTAGTACCTTCGGCGGACACATAACCATACCGGTTCTATCAATAGCGCCATAGGCACTGCCATTTTCTTTTTGGCTTCTGCGCATGCGCAGAAGCAATTTTTTCACTGCCCAGTACTATTGCTCTCGAAGTAGCTAAATATTGGTCTTGAAAAGTTTACAGCTTGGAAGTTATTCTTGGGGGTGTTTCTTCAATTAATTTCCACTGGCCCTTGTCCTGATCAACAACAACATCCACAACCATTTTTATTGATTCACTTTAAGTTAGTTCTTTTAAGTTTCGCCCTTAAGTGTTATTGTCTAGTATTTTGTATGGTAAGCCAGTTTTATTGATTTAAAAAATTATTCTGTTGTGCACGCAGCTGCGGAAAGATTTCTATTCTGAAAGAATGGATAAAATGCATTAAATAAATCTAAACCTTAGGACAGCCACAATAGAGTTCTATTAGAAATGAGGTGTAAAGCTGTCAAGATCATAGAAGCAGACCATATTTTATGGTCTACTGAAAAATGATGAAAAAATATCTTTCTGGGCCAATACCATTCCTGCAGACAACTTTCCAATGACAGAACTTCCCAGACTCACACAAAAAAGGTCTCTGCCTCAATTCATCAAAGGATGTGAACCACAAGGTTGAGGTGTGTCTTCAGGTGGTGTCTACCCCAAGAGTTCCCTAGACAAGTTCTCCATCAGACTTCATGAAACAACTGTCTCAGACAGCTGGTGTGATAGATCCTGGGAGAACACCCAACAGATGACCCTTTATTTGTTATTTGTTCTTGTCTTTCCAAGCAAGGGGAGAGGCTCTTACAGGATTTTCTCCCTCTCATGCCAGAAGAATGCAATTAGCCTTTAGGCGATCATGCTTCAAAATGGGTTTTCCCCTCCAAGAATCTCCACCTTCCTTTCTGTTTCCCTGCAGTTAATCCAAGATTTCGTCTATTAGCTTAATGGGGCAGGACGGTTTTCTTCCTGGCAGCATTTTTGGTTGGGTCAAAGGCAGGAGTGGGATTCAGCCGGTTCAAACCGGTTCGGGCGAACCGGTAGCTCCAACGTTCAGCTGGGAGCGAACCGGTTCACTCCGATGATCAGGTGGGCCTGCCTGCCCGTCCCTGCGCTTCACTTACCTCAGAGGTGGGTTCCTACCAGTTCGCACCTATTCGGTAGAACCGGTTCGTCAAATCTACCGAACCGGTTAGAAGAGGTTCCACCAGTGGACCCGGAAAGCAGGCCACACCTACAGAAGAGGTTCCAAACTTTTTTGAAACCCACCACTGGTCCTTGGATATGATTATTCTACACTATCATGCTCCTATTTATAAAACTCAGTGCCTCTGTGAAAGGTAAGGATGACTACTGTGTTTGTGGTGCAATCAGAACATTGCGTGTGTTGAAGTTGTTTTAACGCAAACCAAAGATGCCTTTTAAAAAACAAGTTTACATCATATTCTTATGCATGCCAGTGCTGTGTGTGAGGTAATTTAAGGTGGTTCTGACAAGTGTCGTCGGCATCTTCATATCCGGTCACATGGGTGGCAAGCCACTCCCATCCGGTCACATGGGCGGCAAGCCACTCCCACAAAGGAGGCCACACCCACAGAGTCGGTTCAAACAATTTTTGAAACCCACCACTGACTTACCTATATTCTCTCAGCTGTGGCAGAACAGATTGCTGCGCCTCAACTGTGTTACTCCCCAGAAGCAACGTGGAAGGTAAGTTTTATTAAAACTATGCATGCACGTGAAACACGCAAAGCAGGCAATCACCAAACTCGTTGTTAAACCAGCAGGATCCCATCCCTGGTCAAGAGGGAGAGAAAACACTTGCGATTCTTGCTATGCCTTTGCTGGTTTCACTGAGGAAGACTTTTAAAAGGAGAATGAAAGTTCAACAACATAAGAGACAATTCTGAAATGTAGGAAGGGTATACAACAGGACCGAGGGAATGACAGGCAAAGGGCGCAGATTAAAAGCAAGGCCGCTTAAAATGCTTGGGCATACAAAAAGAGATTTTCTCCTGGAGCCGAAATGACGGTGACATTGTTCCTAGGCAAGTCTTCCTGGAAAAAAAAAATCATTTTGTAATTGAGTGGAAGTGCTTAAAGAGCTTTGTCCTTGTCTTTCACCTCCTCTTGTTCTGATAAGAAAGGTACAGATGGAAGAACTGTGTCAGACTAATAGACTAGGACCATAGCATGGAAAATTTCATAATATCGATCTTAAAATATGAACCTTTTTTTAAAAAGAAAAATCAGTCCTATGTGCAAAGTCATGATAATACCATGAGTTTGCACAAAAGGTATCACATACAAGTAGTCCTCGATCAGTGGTGGGTTTCAAAATTTTTTAGAACCTCTTCTGAGGGTGTAGGCTGCTTTGTGGGAGTGGCTTACCAGCCATGTGACTGAGTGGGAATGGCTTGGCAGTCATGTGACTGGGTGGGCGTGGCCAACTTGTAAAATGTGGTGAAACTCACTTAACAACACTCTTGCTTAGCAGCCAAAATGTTGGCTCAGGAACTCTGGCATTGAAGTGTGCAAGTCTTAAAGCTGACAAGTTACAAGACCCTTGCACCCCTAACCCTTTAGAAAAAAACCTCCAGGGATGTTCAAACTTGACAGCTTTAAGACTTTAAGGTTTAGATAGGACTCTTAGAGGCGGGCGGGGCGATTGGTGATCCAGCCAATCAGTGAGCGGTGGGCGGGGCAAGCGTGGTGTGGACGGGCGGGGGGAGGGAGCTGGAACCGATTCTAAATGGCATGGTAGATTTGTAGAACCTCTTCTATAGAAGAGGTTAAAACTGGCAGGAACCCACCCCTGTCCTCGACTTATGATCACAATTGAGCCCAACGTTTCTGTGGCTAATGGGGACAGCTAAAGTAAGCGTGGCCCCATTTGGCAACCTTTCTTGCCACCGTGGTTAAGCGAATCACTGCAGTTGTTCAATTAGTAAGGTAGTTGTTCAGAGAATCCGGCTTCCCCATTGACTTTGCTTCTCACAAAAGGGGATCCCGATGACCCCACAATACTGCAGCCGTCATGAATATGAATTGGTAACCAAGTATCCAAATTTCATCCACATGACCATGGGGGTGCTACCAGTGATGGGATTCCAAACCTTTTCCCATCGGTTCTATGAAAGCGTGCTTTACGCGCACGCATGCAGCACTCAAAGACCGCCCTCGGTGTCAGCGCTGGTGAGCTGAGGGGTGTTTTAGCTCAGCTGAGGCGTGACAATCTGCTCTGCTGCGCGAATCAGCTGAGCCGGAAAACAAGAGAATATAGTATGGGGAATGATGGGGACGGGAGAGCGGACGGGAGAACTACTCAAAATTTCCGCTACCGGTTCGCTGTCATAAGTGTGAAAAATGTTCATTGGTCACTTTTTTTCAGTTCTGTTGTAACTTCAAATAGTCAGTAAATGAACTGTTGTAAGTTGAGAACTATACATACAGTACATACATACATACATACATACATACATTACATACACACACTCACATTCCAAAGTAGGTCATTCAGTAATCCATCTTCTAAAGCCTCCACAGTTTGCAAGTTGATCTTCAAGAGGAACACTGCTGACTTTGATCAAAAGATGTCGCTTATTTCATTATCGTCCCAAAGGTGCTTTTTTTTTCAAGAGTCAGCTGGACTTTCTGGTTTTTCTTTGAAGATGTTTTGCTTCTCATCCAAGAAACTTCTTCAGCTCTGATTGTATTGGTAGGGAAAGGGAGGATTTATTGAAAAAATGGAAGAATCCTTCCATTTTCGGTTAATGTATGGTTTAATGTATTGGGCAAACTTAGAAAATAATCAATAATCTTAGAATTTAGAAAATAATCAATAATCAGGTTAAGGATATTGTGTGAATAATCTGTCAGAGACATAAAGCATTTTGTCCTGTTGTTTTCAAGTACAGCTCTCCAGGGCCAATCAATTTCCTCTAGATATCATACATATAGGATCTAGGCTGATTTGATTTGATTGATTGATTTGATTTTATTACATTTATATGCCGCCCTTTTCCCCAAAGGGGACTCAGGGTGGCTCACAATTCAAATCAGGGAAGGGGGGTACAGACAGGAATTAAAAAAAAGACGAAACATAACAATACATAATTTAAAAACACACAACAGTCATACCATTCGAGGCGGGGGGCAACAGCTCTTTAGCCCCAGGCCTGTCGGAACAACCAGGTTTTAAGGGCTTTGCAGAAGGCCTGGAGGGTGGTGAGGGTTCGAATCTCCACGGGGAGCTTGTTCCAGAGGGTCGGAGCAGCCACAGAGAAGGCCCTCCTTTAAGAAAGATCTCTGGGGAAGAAAAAAAAATCTCAAAACATTATTAATGATGAGGAAAAACAAAGCTCAAGGTTACTCCTATTTGGGGGGGGGGGGGAGTAAGCTTCAATCTGGCATTTGGGAAAAATAGTTCAAATAGTTCTTGAAATTAATGAACTCACTAATAAATAGGTGCTAAAGTTTGGGCTTATTCCATTTCCAAAATTTAGCACTGTATCTTAGTATCTTATCATTTATTCTTTATCATTTTTGTCAATCTTTCTTTCTGGGATGCACTGCTTGAAAGGATCTAACACTAAGAAAGAATGAAGCCATACCAAACAACAAAGTTCTTTGGTTAAATGTTCCCGTTAGTTGGCTTTGCTCTTGTGGCTCTTGCAAACCATGATTTGTGGCTTGGTATAATGTGCAAACTCAGCCAGTGTGAACGAGAGTTGTGGGTTTCCGAGTTGGGTTCAGATGGACTTGTGAGTAATATTTGTCATGCCAGAGGCATTGCAAACCTTGCTACTAGAATAAGAGATTTAAAAAAGATGTTTTTCTCTTCATCCAAATGCCAAAACATAAAGGGCTCTAAGACGTATCTTGTTTTCATGCAAATGGAATTCCAAACCACCCCAAGATTTATACTTTCCGGGGGTTATTTATAGTCTTACCGTTCCTAGCAGAAGCTGCCTATACCTTTATTTTAAAAAAAGATGCAGTTTAATGTAGTTCTCCCCATAAATGCTAATAAGTCCCCTGCTTATTAAATTCCGCTCCCTCCAGACAGAGTGCAGGGAGTTGATCTAAAACACTAGTTAATCAGACTTTACATAAGTAATGTTTTAACTATGGAATAGCTCCTTGTTTGCTTGGGAAGCCACAAAAAAAAAAAAAAAACCCCGAGAGGAAATGTAGCAGAATGGTGGGAGGACTGAAACCAGGAAACTCATGACCTCATCTTTTCCGCTTGGCGCAGATTGGTGGGCTGGTATCTGGACTACAGTTTAAATTCAGAGGTCTGCAGATGGGAAACAGAAGAGAGAGGAGAGTGAGTGGAACTAGACCGAAGTGACTTCAGCATTGCTTTGAGCTTCACTAACATAGCTGCAGATTTGCTGCCTGAGGATCTGAGCATCAATCCAGGTACCGAATTGTCTGTCTTTCTTACCTGTGCTGCAATTCATTTAAGGGGTTAGGTATGCTAGAGACAGTTTACACTGAGGTGGGGGGGGCATTTTGCCTGAAATAGTGCTGTTTGCATAGCATCTGGGAGCAGATTTAAAGATACAGGTACAAAAACAAAAATACAAATGGCTCTTTCTTAAGAGTTGGAGGGGGGGGATCAAATTGCTTCATGATTTTTGGCTCAAAATGGCTTATGGTCTGCATTCTGCTGTCTCTAGTGCTAAATTACAGAAGTGGTGGTGGTGGGGGAGTTATGAGTAGAACAGATTGCATCATAGTTGGGATGTTGGCAAACGCTCCTTCCTTGTGTGGGTCTCGCCCTTCCTCTACCTCGCAAGGCTGTTGTTAGAAGTAACATGGGAAGGCACTGAAGTGAGCTGGAAGAGAAAGACAAGCCATAAGTTTATCGTGATTTGGATAACAAGGATTATCAACTGCTGTTTTTAATCAGGGGTCCTATTTATTAAACAGTAGCATCTGGACACAGAAATCTCCAGCAGCCGCATACTTTGCTTCCTGCTCTGCTGTTAAAAGGCAAAAATAGCCATCATATTAAGATAATTTAGTAATCTAGGGGAAATCATGCAGTGTATAAGTGTTCAAGAATATTTTCTTATATATCTGGATATCAGAGGACCGATGAATCCAGATGCAAGTTAAACCCTCACAGCTCCATCCCAGAAGGGTTCAAATTCTTGCTAGCCTCCATGTCTTATACGGCACCTATTTATTTAGCAAAGTATTTCTGGCTAAAAGTGTTGCATTTAATCTCCATAAAAATCATTGGCTCTCCATCCTCCGCCAGGCTCTTTAGGAGTATTACTCAGATATAATTTGGTGCAGTGTTTTCACATTGATTTTTGCTTTTAGCACAAGTGCTCATTAACCTTGTAAGAGGAAGGGCAATGGATAAGGAAGGATGCCAGCTCCCCCATCAGCCTGGCTCTTGATACCGTCTTCCATCCACCATGATTCATCAATTTCTCATATGTCCCTTGAGTCCTGATTCATCATCTTTTTTTTCCAAAGTGTTACCCATTACAGTGTAATCCTATCTGACTCGGAAATCTTTTCAAAATGCTTTAGAATAAAGGACCCAATCAAATTGATGGTATTGCTGCTAAAGCATTACTATTATGCTTGAATTAAATTTCTATTCATATGCATATGTCAGGCAACCAGAAGCAGAAGAAATACCAATTTGTTGCAACCTTCTTTCCCAGTATTTCCATTACATTTTCAAATATCTGCCTTTGAATTATTTCATAATATACTCTCGCTTTTCCTCCTTCTTCCCAAGAGATTGCATCCTCCTACTGCAGTAGCAACATCTAAAACTCCTGAACTATGATCAGCATTGAAATGTGTTTCAAATTGTTCTCCTTTTATGCACAGATAATAGAATTCTTGAACTGAATGTTGGTTATTAGCAAGTTGCTACATCCCACATTAACAAATAAATACCCAAGCATCATTTAAAAACATTTAGTATGTTTCTTACAATCTTAAGATATTATTAAAGGAAAATATACTTCTTTCGCATGTGTTGGATTTTTCACAGAATGTTTATGCTGGAAATAAGAGATTATTTATTCCTATGTGATAGTTTTTCCAAAGCAGAGATGCTCATGAACGTACTATTTAGCAATTCAATGAAAAGACTAACCAATATTATTTTATTCTGTGTGGCCCAAAATGTAATACTATGTTTTGAAACAGAGCCTTTTTTCTATATGTACTGTATTACTATATTTGTTGGTTTCTATTTTTTTCTATCTTTTTGTGTTCTAAAGCAATAACATTATCCAAAAAACCTGGGTCGTTGCATTTATGGAATGTTGTGGAAATGCACGCATTTCCATCAAGCTAATCTGCACTCAATTGTAGTATATGCTTTGCCAAAATGTTTCAAACCATGGTTGGTTGAACCAGCTGCAGTGGTACTACTTTGCACATAAAATAATGGCAGAAGGAGTGAGTTCCCACCACGTTAAATGAAAAGCAAGCACATCAGCTTATGGCTTGGTGGGTTTCATAAATCAGGTCGCAAACTTTCACAGTCCTATAATATGGTGGAATCAGGGGAACCTTTCCTCTCTCCGTTTTCATCCTTTTTATTTCTGCTTCTTCAAATCTCAGCCAGGTGAGGTGTTCTGGAAGAGATTAAAGAGAGTGATAAATATATGGAGAACTAGAAGGCAGTGACAGTCCACAACTTTTAAGGTGGACTATTATTATTATTATTATTGGTTTAAGAAGGTACCATCTAGAAAAGCTTTATCAACATTGCAGACTAGCCAGTTCATTGGTGAATTTCTGATCAATCCAATGAGACCTTCAGTCTGGAGTTACTGTTTACATATATTTAGACAGTTTGTAAAACACAGGACAAATGAATTGTTATTGTTGTTTTGGAACAGGAATCTTACCAAGCGTTTGCAAACTATTCCACAAGGATCCGTCATCATGAAAATTGCGGTGCTTACCTTGTGTCTTTTCACCGTTGCCTTTGCCTTACCAGTAAGTATGCTGTGCATTTACCAAGTCAATCAAGACTTCCTTCGTGAAGCAAAAAGGAATCAATGCTGTCTAATTTTTTTTCTCTTCTTCTTAAAGATCAGCCAATCGAGAGATCATGACGATTCTATGAGTGCAGAAAGGAAACATGTAAGTGTGCATTGCATGTGTGCGGGGAATTACTTTTGTTGCGATCTTTATTGAACCTCATTTAGTAGGAGTGGATCCAGATTGCCTATGTTTCTTATCTAAAAGTTTAAAAATATGGGGTTTTTAAGACACATTTAGTAAATTCTAACAATAAAAAGCAGTCAAGAATTGGAGCATTCTCTTGCTTCAAATCTTAATATTTTACAGTCATTTGGAATTTCCTTCTTCGCATTTTCTACTTACTAGAATTAAGCCTGAGTGTGCATAGCTAGGGGAGAAACAATACAGTATCCTCAATTGTTTCCGGTTTACATCTGTGTGTAAACACACACACACACACTTTTCAGATCTAATCCTCTAGGCATCAATTTCATTGGGTGAGACAATTGACAATACCTTTCACTTTTTTTTTTTTTTTAAAGGTCCTACCGCTAAAAGGATTGGAATCCTTTTATTAAATGCATTTATTTGGGCCACACTTCTCCCAAACTTTTTTTTTAAAAAAAAAAAACCCTCCCTTTTTACAATCCTGTAATCCTTTCCCCAAACTTCAAGGTGTTTATTTCTTGGTTACTAAGGCTGTTCTTTTTGTATCTTTCCAAAATATTTTTTTTTAAAAAAAAGCTATAACCTACACTACCTGAATTCACTACAAAATAGTGTTCATTTCACTTGCTAATAGGCACTTTCTGCATCATTTTAGACCTCTTTTCTAATTATTCTTAACACTGATTTTAATATTTTTCCCCAAACGTTTTAGGAGAATGAAGTTAGATAGCATGGCAATTAGATCCTCCTATCTATTTCCTCTCTGTTGTAGGGATTCTTGTACCGAGCCTTCGGTTGTTGCCCTTTAATGGTGACCAAGCGTTGAGATGTGGCATGCTAAATTCTAATGTTTTTGTATTGTTGTAGGACTCCAAAGAAAATGAAGCTCACGCACACCACCATCATCACCACCATTCACACAGCCATGAGCACAGCCAAGAGTCACCAGAACACCATAGTCAAGAGTCTTCTCAACTGGTAAGCAACTCATCTTCTCTGCAAACTGTTAGGAGCTTTCCTCAACCTGGCAGCTTCTGGATGTGCCTATAAACCCAGGTGGCATGGTTTGAGATCTGGGGATTATGGAGTTGCAAGTCCAATAACTTGGAAAGCTCTAAAGTGAGAAAAGCCCCCCCCCCCTCCCTCCCCCAGAAAAGCAACATCGTAAAAAGAAATATTGTAGTGGGAACAGCAAGCAAAAATGGGACACAAATTACTTGTCAGTCATGGTCAAACTAGGTCTGATGAGATTTAGTGTAAGATATTTTACCTATTATTCTATTTAACTTGTTTCTCTGTCCATCATTCTCCATACCTCCCACCAGCCCTATTTCCATTCCATCCAATCATCATCTTTAACAACCCCATAATCCCTTGTGGCAGAGGTGGGTTCCTACTGGTTCTGACCGGTTCGGCCGAGTAGGTAGTAGCTCGGCTGGACATGCGCCTGAACCGGTTCTATCAACAGCGGCGTAGGTGCCGCCATCTTGTTTTTTGCTTCTATGCATGTGCAGAAGCAATTCTTTTACTTCTGTGCATGCGCCCGAAGTGCATGCACGCCTGAAGCACTTGCCTGAGCAAACCAGCAGTAAAAGAAGCCGGAACCCACCCCTGCCTTGCGGGGGGAGTCTGGGCAACTGAATGGAGCTAGCAGAGTGTTTAATGGCCGGATGCCTTTCGTGTCACCAATGCGGAGTTTTGTTCAGCAGATATATTCTCATTGTGCCCAAAGAGAGAAATATCTGCCTCTACCTAGGATCGAACTCACAGTGATTGTGAGGCGGGAGCTCCACCTTTAGGCCAGTCCACCAAACATTTCCATTCCACTCAATCCAGGCCCTAAATCCTATTATTCCCTGAATAAAAAAGAATCCCAGGAAAGCCTCAACTGGATCCAAATGATTCAGCATCTCCACTGGTTACCACCAGCTGAGCTTTACCAGAATACCCTTCTTTTCTCCGTTTCTCCGCCCCCCTGTGGTCAGAATTATATTGCTACTAAACATAATCATTAACCATGATTCATGGTTGTTAATATACCTACTGTTCATGAACTGATCTCTTCTCCAGATATATACCCAGGCAGTCCTCGACTTACGACCACAACTGAGCCCAAATTTTCTGTTAATGAGCAAGACAGCTGTTAAGTGAATCCTGCCCTGTTTTATGACCTTTCTTGCCACAATTGTTAAGTGAATCGTTGCCGTTGTTAAGTTAGTAGCACGGTTGTTAAGTGAATCTGGCTTCCCCGTTGACTTTGCTTGCCAGGTGGTCATAAAAGGGGATCACAGGACCCCGGGACACTGCAACCGTCATAAATATGAGTCCGTTGCCAAGCATCTGAATTTTTATCATGTGACCATGGAGATGCTGCAACGGTCGTAAGTGTGAAAAATGGTCAAGTGTCTTTTTTTTCCCCCAGTGCTGTTGCAACTTCAAATGGTCACTAAATGAACTGATAAGTCCAGGACTACCTGTAGTAATGAATTCCATAAGCTTTAATTGGGCTGGTTTCCTTTTATGTTATCTTTGTTCCAAATCCACTGCTCGTTTTTATAAGGCTTTTATTTCATTTTCAGAACTCTCAGTCTTCGGAAGACCGGGATGAGATCACTGAGCAACAGGTCAGTTTAACTCAACATGCATCAGCCATTCTTCCCAATAATTGCTGACCTCCAGTGGTGGGATTCAGCCGGTTCACACCTATCCGGGAGAACCGGTTGGTAACTTTCTAAGCAGTTTGGAGAACCGGTTGTTGGAAGAAATCTCATTTTGATTCTTTCCACTTTACAGGGCTAATCCTGTAAGGAAGGCAGGAAGGAAACATTCTGGTGTTGTTTCTAGTCTAATCTTTATTGCCCTGCTTACAGAAACTGCCTCTCCGGTTAACCCTTATTATATTG
Source organism: Thamnophis elegans (assembly GCF_009769535.1). Classification (NCBI taxonomy): domain Eukaryota; kingdom Metazoa; phylum Chordata; class Lepidosauria; order Squamata; family Natricidae; genus Thamnophis; species Thamnophis elegans. The sequence continues at coordinate 13,915,224 of NC_045549.1, forward strand.
TAACAGCTAAGGCAAAGTGCCCATCGATGTGAGTGACGTTGAGTTGGCGACGCCCACCCAGTCACATGACCATTGAGCCACGCCTACCCAGCTGGTCACTAGAACAGAGACCCGGTTGTTAAATTATTTGAATCTCACCACTGCTGACCTCTCATTGGTGGTATCTGCAGGGTTTGGTCAAAACAGTCAAGATGTTAACCACAACTGGTATTTATATGCAAACAAATCAGGCCAAGCTTTGATCACCCTATTGTGACAAACCAACTTGACTGTATTTGCAGCCTCCTTTGGATCGGGTGAGAAAGGAGACAGGAGTAATTCACCTTTGATAGTTGTGCAGAAAAAAGTCCCATAGATTTCATTTGCATTGTAAAAAAGTAACGCCTGAGTATAACCAGCAAACAGATTCATAATAAGTCAGGTTTATGTATATTGTGCATTGGTTTTGGTTTCAAAATCCAAATTTTAATAGTTTAGGAGATATATACTGCATATATACATATACATACATTCATACACACACACACATCTCCTAAACTATTAAAGGATTCAAATATCCCTTCAGACTATTTTGCATACCAACTAGGAGCCTGCATATTGAATTTTGTACCAGCTGTAGCTTCTGGGTAGTTTTAAGAAATCCAAATAGAGATCCTTTAGGAAGCCTGTAAATCGCACCACACTCATGTCGGAAGCACCAAGGGGCTTTCAGGTTGAAAGGATTAGCCAATGACATCACCATCGCCCAGGGGACACCCAATTGGAGGCCCCTTTTATGCCCCAGCAGGAGCTGGAGTGAAGGATGGGAGCTCACCAGGGGTGGGTTCCTACCGGTTCGTACCGGTTCTTGCGATCCGGTTCGTCAGTGAACCCGGAAGTAATTAACTTCCGGGTTCCTAGCTCCTAGCCCCTGTCGCTGGGTGCCTGCAGGGTTTTTCTTTTTAAAAAACGCCTCTCCGGAGAAGAAGCCCTGTCAAAGCGCACCTTTCCCGCCTCGGCGGCTGCAGGGACCACCCCACCGCTTTATTTTCTTCCTCCTCCTCCTCTCCTTCCGCCCGCAGCAGCAGCAATGGTAGCCGAGCCGGGAAAGGAGCGCTTTGGCAGGGCTGTCAAAGCGCACCTTTCCCGCGTCGGCGGCTGCAGGGACCACCCCACCGCTTTATTTTCTTCCTCCTCCTCCTCTCCTTCCGCCCGCAGCAGCAGCAATGGCAGCCGAGCCGGGAAAGGAGCGCTTTGGCAGGGCTGTCAAAGCGCACCTTTCCCGCCTCGGCGGCTGCAGGGACCACCCCACCGCTTTATTTTCTTCCTCCTCCTCCTCTCCTTCCGCCCGCAGCAGCAGCAATGGCAGCCGAGCCGGGAAAGGAGCGCTTTGGCAGGGCTGTCAAAGCGCACCTTTCCCGCCTCGGCGGCTGCAGGGACCACCCCACCGCTTTATTTTCTTCCTCCTCCTCCTCTCCTTCCGCCCGCAGCAGCAGCAATGGCAGCCGAGCCGGGAAAGGAGCGCTTTGGCAGGGCTGTCAAAGCGCACCTTTCCCGCGTCGGCGGCTGCAGGGACCACCCCACCGCTTTATTTTCTTCCTCCTCCTCCTCTCCTTCCGCCCGCAGCAGCAGCAATGGCAGCCGAGCCGGGAAAGGAGCACTTTTGCAGGGCTTCCGCCGCGCCCCCAAGGACCACTGACCTCGCGCTGCCGTTTCTTCTTCTTCCCCGGCCTTCCCAGTTAGCTTGCTTGAAGCTCCGAGGAGGCGGGAGGAGGGTCGCAGGAGTGGAAGTGGGGGGAGGTCTTCCCGGCCGGGAAGAGCTGAGAGGCTGCCGGCCCCTTTCGCAGGAAAGTTAACTTTTCTTGGCGAAATCCTGCCCCCCCCCCCCCGCGTGGGTGAGCTGTCCTCTTCCCGTAAGCCGCCCGGAGTTACCTGTGTGTGAGGTGGGCTGCCCTATGCATTTGCGTGTATGCGCTGGAAAGAGAGTGAAAAAGAGAGGGAGAAATAATTATATTAATTAGATAGATCAGTCTTTCTCCACCTTGGAGACTTGAAAGTGTGTGGACTTCAACTCCCAGAAAGGGAGTTGGGAGAAAGGGAGAAAGGAGGAGAGAATGAAAGGAAGATGGGGGAAAGAAGAAAGAGGTAAGGAGAGGAGGATGGAAAGGAGAGAAAGAGGGGGAGAGAGGGTAGAAAGGGGAAGAGGAAGAGCAGGAGTAGGAGAAAGGTAAGGGAAGAAGGAAGGGGAAGGAGAGGAAGAAGGAGGAAAGTAGAGAAGGGAGGGAGAAAAGAAAGGGAAAATAAGGTGGTGTTATAACAGGAGGAAGGGATGGTAAACAAAGCAACCCAAACTGTATATTATAACCTATTAAATGAAATAATAAATGTATAAGAATGATAAATGTTAAAACACTTGTAACCAAACGACATGCTATATGTGATGATGGGTTTTTTTCTTTTTGTTTTGTTTTGTTTTTATTGTTGTGGGCATGGAGAAACACTGAGATAGATGATAATGAGGGAGGGAGAGGGAGAGAGAGAGAGAGACCATAACTAGATAGACAGATAGGCAGGCAGATAGACGGATGGATAGAGAGAAAGAGAGAGAGATAGGTAGGCAAGCAGATAGATGGATGGAGAAAGAGAGGGGGAAAGAGGGAGAGTGATACCATAACTAGATAGGCAGGCAGTTAGACAGATGGATGGATGGATAGAGAGAGAGAGGATGTATATAATTAAGGTGACCAGACGTCCCTAGCGAGGTCGCGGGCTGGCAGTAACTGCCGCGGCCTAGCTCCCCCCCCTCCGGTCAATGGTGTCCCTCTTTATCAATCTGAAAATCTGGTCACCTTACTTGTTTAGGTAATTCTGAGGTGGTTGATGGTTCTGTGAGTGCCTGTCCTTTATAATTTTCCACATTGCCTTGATGGTTTTTATTCCAGTGACTTTGTCTTTCCTGTTCTTAGGCTTAGGAAAAAAAAAACTGGTTTCATTGGCAGTCTTTTTTTTGGGGGGGGGGATTTTTATTTTTTTGGTGTTTTCCTAGCACTGTCATAGTTTGTGGGTGTGGGTGGGTGTGTAATGTCCCACAGTTATCTATGCATTAATAATGATCTAGTAATATTAATAATATCTAGTAATTAGTAATATCTAGTAATAACATCGTCTTGGACACTCCCATCCGGTCACATGGGCGGCAAGTCACTCCCATCCGGTCACATGGGCGGCAAGCCACTCCCATCCGGTCACATGGGCGGCAAGCCACTCCCATCCGGTCACATGGGCGGCAAGCCACTCCCACAAAGGAGGCCACGCCCACAGAGGTGGTTCGAACAATTTTTGAAACCCACCCCTGGAGCTCACCCTGCCCCATGGCAGTAGTCGGGTCTCAAACGTGGGCTTACTGCTTATCAGCCAAGCATCCTAATCAAATGAGTCACCATGCGCCTTTAGATTATATCATTTATCTAAAATTTAAAATACTTGAGAGTAAAGCAATAACAATAGCACTTAAGAGTTATATACCGCTTCACACTGCTTTTAAGAGAGCCCTCACAATCCTTTCTAAGTGGTTTGCAGAGTCAGCCTATTGCCCCAACTATATGAGCCCTCATTTTACCGACCTCAGAAGGATGGAAGGCTGAGTCAACCTTGAGCCTGGTGAGATTCGAACTGCCTGCAGTACTGCATTCTAACCACTGCGCCACTTCTATAGCTATAGTCATCGGATTCTTTTTGCTGCCAACTAGTGCACAAAAGACATTCTGCATTTGCTCTGGGATATTACCCTCAAGTTTCCAAGGTTCTCATCCTGGTGTTTGGCTCTGAAAACTAGCTGCCCGATTTCAATTTCTTGAGTTTGTGTAGCATCTTCCCAAGGTGTTTCCTTGTGCACGTGGCATAATCAAGTTGCATTGGTTTTCTTGCAGACTCTTTTGGCCTCTTCCAGCAAAAGTCATGAAGATGATGATGATCATAGTGATGTTTCCAAAGACGACGATCATTCAGATGATTCAGATGATTCATCTGAATCCGATGAGTCTCATGAAACCTTCACTGACGCTCCCACTGAGGCTCCCTACACTGAGTCCGTCACTAACAGGGGAGACGTCCCATCCAATGAATTCAGGCCAAAAGTTGACTTCATGAGTTTGGGGAGGTCTGGAAAGGTAAATGCCAGTTGAGGGCTTTTTTTTATTGCTGCACTCACATAAGTGGAGGGAGAACTTGGGATGGCCTAAAAGCTGGTCTGTGAGAAGCACTTTTAGCTGCATCTGGATGTCATCATCTGCTTTAAATCAAGTGATTTAAATGTTTGATTTCAAAGAACAAGACAACTATCCTATCTAGAACTACACCGCTCATTTATTATATTGCCATTCACACCAGGGGTGGGTTCCTGCCAGTTCTAACCTCTTCTATAGAAGAGGTTCTACAAATCTACAGTGCCGTTTAGAACCGGTTCCAGCTCCCTCCCCCCGCCCGTCCGCACATCATCAAGATGAAGAGCGAGAGGAAGAATTCTGGGAGTTGAAGTCCACAAGTCTTAAAGCTGTCAAGTTTGAACACCGCCGGGTTTTTTTTTCCTAAAGGGTTAGGGGTGCAAGGGTCTTGCAACTTGACAGCTTTAAGACTTGGGTGCTTCAAATGCCAGAGTTTCTGAGCCAACATTTTGGTTGCTAAGCAAGTGTGTTGTTAAGTGAATTTCACCACATTTTACAAGTTGGCCACACCCACCCAGTCACATGGCTGGCAAGCCACTCTCACAAAACAGGCCATACTACAGAAGAGGTTCTAAAAAAAATTGAAACCCACCACTGATTCACACACATGATATTTTTGCCTGGAGGATTTTGAACTGCAGCTGCCAATGTTTGGTAGCTCTGGTTAATCATGGAAAATAATGTCGGAGGTGGTTGGTTGACTTTAAAATGTCATGCCAATTCCTCCTCCAATTCATCTTCCTTCCCCATCTTCTGGTGATTGGCAGGGCCACCATTAAAACGCCACTTGTCACAACAGTTTTTGATAGATGGATGTGCAAATGTTGCACACTTGGACAACACTTTTTGTGGTTGCTGCAAAGAAACTCCCTGTAAATAAATATTATATTGTATCTGAGAACTAGCAAGAGGAAGCATGTTTTGAACAAATGCATTGGTTTAGAAAAACCTACTGCATTAATGCTATAAAAGTCCTACAAAATAAATATTGCAAAGCCTGGGGTGGAAGAAACAAGAAATTCAGCATTTCCTTGCTTTAATAATTTGTTGACATAAACATGCTTTGCTTTCATTTTTTTAACATCTACATGCCAGACACTTAGATATTTTTAATAACATTTGCAGTAAGTTTTCTGGTTTTTTTTTTTAGTTGTAGGCTAAATGTTGTGGCCATAAAATGTTTATGTGGAAATTGTTTTGTTACTTTATGTTTTACACCAATGTAATTCTTTTAGAGAAACAGGGGAATTGTCACTGGTGTAAAAGGACATGAGTAGCCAATTTATGTTCAGTAACCACTTCTCATATTAAGAAAACTTAAGCTTCAGCTCATGAAAAAACGCAAAAGCGTTCTCACAAAAGATGAACTGGTTTCAACAAAAACCAGTTATTTTTAATTTCAACAAAATTAAAAATAATAGTACAGGTTGTTGAAATTAATATTGTACATATCTGAGGCAATGTATTATTTAAGTCTTCTTTGTACTTTTATCATCCATTTTGCACTTTATTTGTATCACACCAGAGATATTCTTTGTAGAAAAGTGGGGTACCAGAGCTAATTTGGTCTAATAGTTAAGGCACCAGGCTGGAAAACTGAGAGTTCTCATTCCACCTTAGCCATGAAAGTCACTCTTTCTCAGCCCAACCCACCTCACAGAGGAGTTGTTGTGGGGAAAATACGAGGAGAAAGATGCACTGGATAAGTTTGCCACCCTGAGTTATTTTTTAAAATACAAAAAGCAGGATACAAATAACTCATATTGATCTAATACTGTGTTTCCCCGAAAATAAGACAGTGTCTTATTTTCTTTTGACCCCTAAATAAGCACTGGGTCTTATTCTGGGGAAGTCTTATTATTTTTGAGGTGCAGGAGGCGGTGAGCATGATCACCTCATGGCTGCTGCTTCGTTGCAATACTTTCAGGGAGGGCTTATTTTCAGGGGAGGGCTTATTTTAGCACATGTGCTCAAAAGCCCGATTGGACTCATTATCTGGGGAGGTCTTGTTTTCAGGGAAACAGGGTAATTCCATGCTAGCTCAGGAATTCTGGGAGTTGAAGTCCACAGGTCATAAAAAGGGCCATAGTTCCCCACACCCTTGCGTTAGCGCTTCTGAAAATACTACCCTCCAGCCTTGTGTAAGAAAGGAAAATCGTTGTGGATCTTATATTGTCGGCATTGTAGCGACTCCTCATGAGAGTGGAGCGGCCTTTGATGGTTTCTCTTGTGGACTTTTTCAGTTTGATTCCCAAAGTGTGTCCGATGAAGTGGACAGCACCCCAGATGACGAGAGCCACGAAGATTCTAAGGCCCGTTCTCTGGAGAGCCACGAAAGTGATGACAAAAGTGACCTGACGGATAGCAATGAAGTCCACAGTGCATCTCATGACATAAGTCTAGAGGACCACAGCCCAGAGAAACCCGAGAGTGTGGAGGACTCCAGCGACCACAGCAAAGCTTCCCTTTCCCTTGAAAGCACTGAAAGCAGAGAGCAGAAAAAAGATCACAGTGAGGAACCCCAACAGTTAGACAGCAACCCCGATGACACCAGCAACCAAACTGTGGAAAGCGCCGAGAGTCACCACAGCTCTGAAGACCACCACAGTGTTGAGCATCACGATAGCGTTGAGGACAATGAGGTCATCCTCTAAAAGGGCAGAGTAAGAGGCCGATACTTATCTGAGGGAGTTCTCCAGACTTTCTGCATGTAAGGGCCCAACTAAGATCAAAGCTGAACTCCTCCATCACCACCAGTGTTTTTGTTTTGCTAAGTTGCAGAGAGAGAGAGAGGGAGGGAGGGAGGGAGGGAGGGGGAGGGAGGGGGAGAGAGAGAGAGAGAGAGAGAGAGAGAGAGAGAGGGAGGGAGGGAGGGAGGGAGGGAGAGAGAGAGAGGGAGAGAGAGAGAGAGAGAGGCAACGCAACTTTGACCTGAATGTTCGCTCCCAATTATATACACACAATTCGGATTTCAGGCCGTAAGCAATTTGCAACTAGCAGCAACTGTAAACAGTTCTGCCCGATCCTGTTCATGCTTATTTGGCAGTCGATCTGATAGCTTCTTCAGTAGAATTTGCTCCAGATAAACATGCTTAGGATATTAGTGTTTAAATGAACAATAACAGTAGTCATGAGGATTAGAGAATATTAATGCCCTTCATGTCCTGCTCTGTCTCACAGTCACTTGCTCTGAAGGAGAGGGGGGAAATGCGTGGGAAAAAAATCTAGTTTTACATTCCCGCTGATTTTTGCATATCTTACAATGCTGTACTTCTGAAATGTTTAATATTGCAGTGTATATTTTGTTGACAGTTGTGAGTTAAATAAAGTGACAAAACTTTAGGCCTTTTTGTGTGGTGGTCTTGATGGGCTCTTGGGTTAGTCTTATGGGCGACCTCTAGTGGCTGAAGAGAGTACTTTTAAAGTTATCGGGACAATACAGGTAGTCGTGGACTTATAACCACAATTGGGACCAGAATTTCTGTCGATAAGCAAAGAAGTCATTAAATGAGTCACACCTGATTTTATGACTGTTTTAAACAAATAACCCCAGCTGTTAAATGAAATGAGTCGTGTGGCCAGCTGGTTGGACAGGTGGCAAAGGGGCAATCACAAAACCCAGGGGTGGGCTTCAAAAATTTTAGCAAGGGGTTCTCTGCCCCATTGCTGGGCGGGCGTGGCCATGGTAGCCTTGACCTAGTCAGCCTCCTGCACCACCGGGGGGGGGGATCATTTTGCCCTCTCTGGGCTCCAGAGGCTACTGTTTGAGCCTCCAGAAGGATGAAAACCGCCTCCTCAGACTCCGGAGGCCCTCTGGAGGCTGGAAACTGACCCGTTTCCGGCCTTCCGGAGCTTCCAGTAAGCCTGTTTTTTGCCTTCTCCGAGCCTCCATGTGCACTTTGCATTTCCATGTATCCAAAATGGGCCACGTGGTGACTCCTGAGAGGAGAGGGGCAGGGTGGGCGGGGCCAGCCAGCAGTGGGATTTTGGGATTCTCCAAACTGCACAGAATCTTAGCTAGAGGTTCTCCCGAACCCCTGCAAACCCCCAGCAGCCCACCCCTGAACCCCTGGACGCTGGCAACTATTGTAAATACATGCTGGTTGCCAAGTGCCCAGATTTTGATCACGTGACTATGGGGATCTTGCAATGATCATAGTTATAAGGACCAGTCAGGAGTCACTTTATTCAATGCTAGTAGCTTCTAACAGTCGCTAAAGGCTGTACCTTGGAGGCGGCCTGTAAAGCGGAGGTCCCCAACGCCAGTCTGTGGACTGGTCCAGGGCATGCCAAAAACCAGGCCGCGCACACAAATGAAGCCCCATCCATAGGATGCCGGCAGCACACGAAGCCATAGTCTCTCCAGTCCATGGACAAAGCTCTCTCCACAGAACCAGTCCCTGGTGCCCAAAGGATTGGGGGCCATGGTAATTAATACCAGTTTGTTCAATAGCCTCTCTGATCAGATATAATTTCTCAAAACCTGTGATTTGGTCTATTGTTCTGCATAACTGATGTAAGAGCTGGCAAGTCTTAAGGAATCTCTGACTTGGTTATTACAAAAAACTTTTGGTGTAAACCCAACCAGTTATGTATTCAACCATTTTTGGTTACTGTATTTTTCGGAGTATAAGATGCACCTTTTTCCCTCAAAAAAGAGGGTGAAAATCTGGGTGCGTCTTATACATGAATATAGCATTTTTGGGCTCCTGAAACTGCGCCCCCTTCACCAAAATGGACGTGCAGAGGGTTTGGGAGGCTTGAAAAGTGCTCCTGGGAGCTGGGGAGGGCAAACATGAGCAAACAATGGCCACTTTTGCCCCCCCCCCCCCCACCTCCAGGAGCACTGTACAACCTTCCCAAAGTGCTGCATGCCCTTTTTTTTCTTTTCTTTTCTTTTCTTTTTTTTTGCAAAAAACAACGCGTGCAGAGGGTTTGGGTGGCATGCAGAATGCAAAAACTGTTTTAAAAAAATTACCTCTTCAAAATCATGGTGCATCTTATACTCCAGTGTGTCTTATAGTCTGAAAAATATGGTAATTCAGCCAGGGCAATCTGCAATATATGGGTCGATTCTGTTGGTAGACCTCTCTTCAATAGCAATAGCAATAGCAGTTAGACTTATATACCGCTTCATAGGGCTTTCAGCCCTCTCTAAGTGGTTTACAGAATCAGCATATTGCCCCCAACAACAATCCGGGTCCCCATTTTACCCACCTTGGAAGGATGGAAGGCTGAATCAACCCTGAGCCAGTGAGATTTGAACAGCTGAACTTCAGAACTGCAGTCAGCTGAAGTAGCCTGCAGTGCTGCATTTAACCACTGCGCCACCCGGCTCTATCATCTTTCATCTTTCTTCAGCCTGGGATTTTCACACATATGGGAGTACAAGTCCCATTAACAAGCATCCGAGATTAAGACATCTGCTATTATGGCAAATTCAGTGTCCAATGAATTACACCTATGGCCAGAAAGCAGAATATTCACATTCCATGTATCAAGAGTCTCATTTCACCCACCTTTTATTTGTGTGTGTGTGTGTGTGTGTGTGTGTGTGTGTGTGTGTGTGTGTGTTTTCCAGCATAACTCTGGAACACCTTGAGCAATTTCAACCAAACTTAGTACACAGATGACTTACCCTCTGGAAACAAATACTGTGGGGGTAAGACACCCCTAATACCCCTTGGGGGGGTCTCTGTGTGTTCCAGCATAACTCTGGAATGCCTGGGCCTCTGAAATGACTTGGTACACAGATGACTTACTTTCTGTCAGGGTCAAACACCCCTAATACCTGTGTGTGTGTGTGTGTGTGTGTGTGTGTGTGTGTGTGTGTGTGTGTGTGTCAGACCAATTCAGACGAACTGGTAGTGGTTTGGCGGCCAAGGTCACTGGAACCGGCACCAATCTAGGCTTGCCACCCTCTCGAACCAGTTCCATGCTGATGGTGCCAGCATCTTGTTTTTCAGTTCTGTGCTTGCACAGAACAATTTAATTGCACCGTGCATGCACGCGCAACATGCATCAAGCATGCGCACGCACATGAAGCACGCACACGAGCGAAACGGCAGTAGTGCCGGCCGGAACCCACCCCTAGTATGTCTATGTCTGTGTCTGTCTGTGTCTGTGGGTTCCAGCATTACTTTGATTTGACAATATAGGTCAGTGATGGGTTCAACCAGTACAGTGCAACAGGGCCCGGCGGCTGCCACATGAACACATGTAGCACACACACACAGCGCGCACATGCATCCTTACCTCCTGTGATGCTCTTTGGTGCCTCTGCGATGCTCCAGCTGCTCAGCAGAGCATCGCACAGGTGCTATATGCTCCGTGCGCGTAAGCGACAAAGAGCTCAAATACAGGTAAGGACAGTGGGTGGGCAGGTGGGCCCTCCAGAGCACCATACCACAACGGTACCCAGTGTTCCCGACAGGCACCGGTACACCCGTACCAGGGCGTATCGCCTGCAACCCACCGCTGTTATAGATATAATTCATTCCTTTTCCTGTCTAAAACAGGATTAGCATAAATAAATATCCAGGCAACGCCGGTTTATCAGCTAGTCAACAATAAAGGGATTGCCTTGGCCTTTTCACAAAGTTGTTCTGGTTCCTTGCACCTGATACTCCAGTCTCCTCTGCATTCCACTTTTCACCTTATTGCTTTTCTTCAAAATCTTTATTTCTATCTTTACACCACTGAAAACAGATGCAATTCTTTTCCTTTTACTTATTTGATCAACCTATCCCTAACCAGATTTGAGAAAATGCCACCAAGAAGCGGGGGTCGACCTATTTCCCAAAGCACCTGAAGGCAAGGCATGAAGCAATGGATGGAAACCAACTCAGGCGAGAAGCAACCTAGACAGTGATGAAATTCAAATGTTTTTACTGCGGGTTCTGTGGGCGTGGCTTGGTGGGCGTGGCAGGGGAAGGATATTGCAAAATCTCCCTTCCCACCCCACTCTGGGGCCAGCCAGAGGTGGTATTTGCTGGTTGATTAAACATGCCTTATCTTAGGAAATAAAGCAATACCAGCAACACAAATCACACCCTAAAAAAGCTCTTCAAAACATTAAAATCCTTTATACACTCATTAAAGACTCTCCAGATCTGAACCAGTGGTGAAATTCAAAACGTTTTATTGCCGGTTCTGTGGGCATGGCTTGGTGGGCGTGGCAGGGGAAGGATACTGCAAAATCTCCATTCCCACCCCACTCTGGGGCCAGCCAGAGGTGATATTTGCTGGTTCTCTGAACTACTCAAAATTTCCGCTACCGGTTCTCCAGAACCTGTCAGAGCCTGCTGGATTTCACCCCTGATCTGAATCCATCACTCATGGCTGACAACAACATATACAGAATATATAAAGATTGTCTCAAAGATGGCATTGCCTCCCAGACTCAGTGCAAACCCTCAAGGCAAATCATGCCCACAAAGTCTTAGATTTCTGTATAAATATTTCCAAAACTGTTTAAACATGCCTGCCTTTGAGAACAGAATTCTTTGATAGTCTTGCTGTCAAATATATTCTACTTCCACTTTAAACAGCCATCCTGTGCTCATTTACCTGGAACCAGAATGGACCAGAAGTTCAATGCAATAGAACAGGGGTGTCAAACTCAAGGCCCGGGGGCCGGATCTGGCCTACGGGGTGCTTAGATCTGGCCCACAGGACTGCCCTGGAAACAGCAAAGGACTGGCCCATGGTGCCTCTACCAGCAGCCCTCCCGGTCTTCATTTTTGCTGGCAGAGGGTTGCAGGAGGCTGTCGCAGCTGAAAATGGAGTTCGGGAGCCTTTTTTCTCTGGCAGAGCACTTGGGACACGCCTCCAAAATGAGTGACGTCATGCCCACCCTGGCTGCACCCACCCTCCCCCCACGAGGTCAAACACAACCCTGATGCGGCCCTCAATGAAGTCGAGTTTGACACCCTTCCAATAGAACATCTGGGTTTAAATTCTGATTTAAAATCGATTGGGCAGAACAGGGAAATAAGCCTGTGGGCTTTTTGATTTCAGTCTCTTAATATAGCATTTTAAAAATATTTATCTGCTGTGCATCCTTTGAATTCAATGCCAGCGCACTAATCAGTACAGAGGGCAATTATGAAAAATGCCAAGTAGTATTCTGTAACAGCATCAGATAATAGATATACCGTAATACTTCCTTCAATTTCTCCACATTTCTTTTAAAAATTAATTCCCGTGGGTGAAGGGCTTTACCAAAGAGCATGTTTCTCTACATTTCCATTTATTACTACGAGAATAGGTCCTAAGTCCATCTGAACATTTCCTCATGGAACCTAGACAATGATATCATGCCAAGAGCCTATAAAAAAATTGCCATAAAGTAGATTGAAATCTGCAATCCATTGGGGGCGAATGAACATAGGGGTGATAGAAAATTCTGCAAAGGTAGCCTATTTCAATAAAATACAGTTCCATTCTTTCTGTGAAGTCAGTTTTCTGGTCTACTTCAGAGAGCTGGCATTGCTTGCAAAATTCTTAGCTTTGAAGCTACAGGCACATCACAACATTCAAATATCTTTTCCAAAGCTTTTATTGTTAACCAACCAAGCATTGGTCTGCAACATATTTCTTGATTGCTTTTTTTAGATTACTGTTGATATTCAAACTTCAAAGGCAGAAACTATCCACTTTTCAGTGAATTATTGCTGTACACTTTTATTTAACTACTAAGGCACACCTGCATTAAAAAAAAACTTCTATCCAGGGGAAATCTAAGGGACAATCAGTTAATGACTGAAGAAAATCAATTGCCAGCATTATAATAAGGCCGTGATATGTTCCTCAGAACTCCTACACTGAATTGAAAGAAATACTATGTACCTCGTTTCAGTTCTCCCACTGAGTCTTTGATGCAAATGTTAGATCACGATAAGGAATATCTTAACCAGTACAATCTTAACTATATCTTTGCTTCTGAGGCCACCAAAAGAAGAGAAAGTGGGTGAGCAAAAAAAAAGTAATAAGGAAATTTATGCAAGTCTGACCTCACGAGACTGTGGGTTGATGCTTGGGCAGGATTAAAATTCCCAGGGTTGGAGGCAACACAGCAGCAGAGATAAAAGTCTTCCAAGTCAGAAATCCAAGACACATTGAAGTCCATTCTAAGTGGTTGGCCATCTTTGGAGAATTTACTCTTCAGATCCAGGTAATGAGATGATCGCATACTATTTTACAATATTCTAGGGCAATATATACAAGAACCTTGTAAGCTAAACAAGTGTGGCTATCCTTAGATTATTGAAGTTATAAAATAATGGTTTTCCTAAGATAACCAGAATTGCTGCTTCAGGTATAGATACTATATGGATCAAGAATATTTACTATGCCACACTACGGTGTTTATTAATCTATGCAAACAGGCAACTTAAAGCGGTCGCTCCCATTCATAGAGTCTCTTGCCTGCCCTTAGTTATACCTTTTATTTCACATCTCTTCTTTAGTTTAGTTCTGACTCTAAACAGACAAGTGAAAGATTCAAGGAATGGGAGCAACATAGCCCATCTACTCTAGGACTCAACTTTTCTAGTACCCAACATCCAGATATTCAAGGAAGAAACAGGATAGTCAGGAAAGAATCAATAGCCTAATCGAGAAACCATCAACGACACCATACTGCAACCCAAGATTGACAGGGCCAGCTACTACATGTAAACTCCACTCTATGAATGTCTCCAAGACGACATTCAAGCTCGCTTCCAGTTTGTGATAGTGCTGTAGGCACATCTCTCACTTCTCTCCTGTATTATCGGACTCTTTGGATAAAGGCTTAGCTCATTTTTTAATGGGGTATTGGCATAACAACTAGCCCCAAGCACTCAACAGCTAGCTGGTTTACTTATTAAATAAACTGATGGCGTGAATGTTATCATCCAAAGATGTCGTGATAGTTCCAGGCAAAGCTGCCTTTTGCAATTGACTCATGGCGATTTTGCCAATGCCGATGGCGTTCCCATCGACGGTACCCAAGGAGCCTATCCTTATTGGTGCTCTCTGCTTTCTTTTGTCACCAGCTTATTATTATTGTGGATTGCACAATCAGCCAAATGTTTAGTCCTTTCCAAGGACCTAGGATAGACAGATGTTGTTGTTTGATAAGTTCATTGCCTTTCAATTAGCTTGTGGCACTTCTTGTTCAGTGTGTGGTGCAAACCCAGGAAAAGTCATATTACATAAACAAGTTGTCTTATGCAACCACAACTACTGTGATCAAATGTGGGTGGTTTTCATGGCACTTTTTGGTGATTTCTTTGTATAGTAAGGGGACAAGTCTTCCTATGGCTATTCAATTACACAACCACAACATAGAGTATAGTGGCTAAATTTCAAAACATTATGGTTAAATGTCAAAATTATTAGAGCAAGCATACCTCAGGTATTCTGGTTATTCTTTACTGTACTTTTTGGCACCTTTACTGTTTGGTGGGTATATAGGAATGCATTTTAATCCCCTTATAATCTTTTATTATTTAGGATTTTCGGGGATTGTGAAAACCTACAGGGAGTTCACTGCTGCTTGCTCTAAAATATATTTACTGGCTGCAACATTAATATGCTGAATGTAATGCAACCATTCCTATACAGCATAGATCAGTGATGGCGAACCTTTTTTGGCTCACATGCCAAAAGCGGGGTGAGTGCAAGGGGGTCATGCGCGGGCATGCCGCACCCATAATGCAAGGCACGACCTCAGCACGCATGCACGAATGACCAGCGCTCCCCCCCCCCCGCATTTTGGCATTTTTTTTGCCCTCCCCAGGCTCTAGAGGCTTTATAAGAGCCTGGGGAGGGCGAAAACAACATCCTACCCCACCACCCCCCCCGGAGGCTTCAGGAGCTTCCCTGAAGCCTCCGGAGCCCAAAAAAACACCCCTACAGGAAAACCGGAAGTTAGGGAATGGACTTCCAGTTTGCTCATAGGGCTGGTTTTAGCCCTCCGGAGCCTTCAGGGGCCTTCCGGAGGCTTCCCTGAAGGCTCTAGAGGACAAAAAATGACCCTACGAGCAAACCGGAAGTCATTTCCGGTTTGTTCGTAGGGCTGTTTTTTGTCCTCCAGAGCCTTCAGGGACCTTGAATGGCATGGAGGCCAATGAATGGCTCTGGAGGCCAACAAAACTGACCTCCAGTATTTTTAGGGGATGGGGGACTGTTTTCGCCCTCCCCAGGCTCCTATAAAGCCTGGGGAGGGCAAAAAATGGCCTCAAAGAAAGGCTGAAGTCAGTTGGCCAAGGCGCGCATGCGCGCTGGCCAGCTGACAGGGCAACGCCTCGCGTGGCTTGACAAATGGCTCTGCATGCCACCTGTGGCACACATGCCATAGGTTCACCATCCCGGGCATAGATGGCTGGGGAAAATTCTGGGAGTTGAAGTCCACACATCTTCAAGCTGCAAAGCTTAGTTTAGTTTAGTTTAGTTTTAGTTTATTGTCTTTGCACATATACAATGAAATTAAATGCAATCTTCAGTGTACATTACAACTATAAAAATAAAAATACACACATCCTTCACATGCTATATAATTGAAATTGAAAGCCTGATATTGCAATAATATTGCACTATACCATAGACTTCAATATAGTTACTGCCCGGGATAGAAGCTGTTTTTCAGCCTATTTGTCCTTGTTTTTATTATCCTGTACCATCTGCCAGATGATAATAGTTCAAAAAAGGGGTGCCCAGGATGAGATGGATCTTTTAGGAATGTTTTGAATTTTCTTAAGGCAACGGGAGCTATAAAGGTCTTCCAAAGAGGGGAGAGGGCTACCCACGATCCTCTGGGCAATGACGTTAACCCTCTTGAAGGTCGAGAAACACTGCTATATAATTTTATGTAATATTATATATAGAAAAAGTAAGGGTTAAAATCTCTGTAACCTTCTGGCTTCATTTTTGGATATTTATCCTCTCATAAAATATTCTACAGGGGATCAGCCACAATGAAAAGCATTGAGATAATCTGTTGCCTTTTCGTCATCATCTTTGCTTTAGCAGTAAGTACATTACCATTTTTTTAAAAAATAAAAATAAAACAAGGACAATATATTTGGCATTGGCAGCAGGAAATGCGATTTTTTTTTTCATCATCCCTCTTTTGCTTTGTTTTTTTTCCAAGGTCGCTCATCCGCTGCCAGACAATGTTTTGGCACAGCTAGAGGCAAAGGAGGTAAGTCAAGCATTATTTCCTTACATCTCTTGGAAGAAATAATAAAGATTGCAAAATATTACATGGAGAAAAGTCTATCCATTTATCTTCTCTCCTCCTCTTCTTCCTCCACCTCCTCCAAGCCTATTATTGCAAATAAATCTAGGCCAGGTCAAGACGTGACCCGTCAAAACCGCGGTCCACAAAAGCGCGCTCGACGAAAGCGCGCATTTGACGTCATCACAGCGCGACGAAAAAAATTAAAAATTGAAATAAAAATAAAATTAAAGCAAGCTGATTCACATAAAGGTAAGGGTTAGGGTTAGGGTTAGGGTTAGGGTTAGGGTTAGGGTTAGGGTTAGGGTTAGGGTTAGGGTTAGGTTAAGGGTTAGGGTTAGGTTTAGAGCGTTAGGGTTACGTTTAGCGTTAGGTTAAGGGTTAGCGTTAGGTTTAGCGTTAGGTTAAGGGTTACGTTTAGGGTTAGATTTAGGGTTAGATTTAGGGTTTGGTTTGGGGGGGGTTAGGGTAAGGTTTTCGCTTTATTTTTACATTTATCGATCACAGTGCGATGTTTTTGTCGCGCTGTGATGACATCACATACGCGCTTTCGTCGAGCGCGATTTTGTCGTGCGCGGTTTTGTGGTGGAACCAGTCAAGATACCCTCAGTTGTTCAATCAAGGGGATCAGGAATGAAACAAGAGTAGTTAGGATGAATAACAGAATATCAAAAGCTTGTGCAAGTTTCTTTTTGTCCCCAAAAGAAAATCAAACAATACTAAATATCAATAATACAAATATACTAAAGAATCAATAAGTCTTATCCAGGCAGTATATATAAAACTGAATATTGATTCTTTTCTCCTGTTTTAAGAATGGTGGTGGCATTCTTGCTCAGGAGTCCATACAAACTCAAGTATTACCATCATAGAAGCTGGTACATAAAATTTCCTCTTCTGAACTAATAGGATGGGTATGGTATTCATCATTTTGAATGCTAATGTTTCTCATGTATCCAGTTCATTGACATTGGCATTGAGTCTTTATTGATTAGCCCTTGGGCCACATCGAAGTGCAAAGTTCCAGAAACAAGTTATTACTAAAATTTGATGAAAGCAATTTAAAATGGGATTTGATAAAATACAATTTAAAATGACCTTGGAATAAAATACGATTTAAAATGGGATTGGAATAAAATACAATAATTTAAGATATAGACAAGTTCAATAAATTAACAAATCCTAAGCAATTCTGAAGTACACCAAGGAATACTAACAACAATCATTCCAATATTAATCATTTGCATTTTATTGTGTTTATGTTTCTTTTTCCTCTTCTTCCTCCTCCTCCTCCTCTGCCCTTCTTCCTTCTTCCTTTTTCTTCTCTACGTATAACTTTTTATTAAAGATTTTTTTAAAGGAAGCTAAAAACTAATACAAGCTAATACAGGTGGTCCTCAACTTACAACAGTTCTTTTAATGACATTCAAAGTTACAACTGCACTGAAAAAAGTGACTTATGACCATTTTTCATACTTATGACCATTGCAGCATTCAAAGTTACAACTGCACTGAAAAAAGTGACTTATGACCATTTTTCATACTTATGACCATTGCAACATTCAAAGTTACAACTGCACTGAAAAAAGTGACTTATGACCATTTTTCATACTTATGACCATTGCAGCATCCCCATGATCTTGTGATCACAATTCAGATGCCTGGCAACTGATTCATATTTATGACCGTTGCAGTGTCCTGAGGTCCTGTGATCCCCTTTTGCACACTTCTGACAATCAAAGTCCAAGGGGAAGCCAGATTCATTTAACAACCGGATTACTAACTTATCAACCGCTGCAATTCACTTAACAACTGAGGCATGGAAAGTAGTAAAGGGGGGCAAAACTCACTGAACAAAAGTGTATTTCACAACAGAAATCTTGGGCTCAGCAGCAGTCGTAAGTTGAGGACTATCTGTATAAGGAGAGGAAAAGAAAACAAAGAAATCAGAGAAAGCTAAACATGCAAGAAAGGAACACACATTTTTAATACATAAGGAAAAAAGGATAAAAGAAAATCTTCCATTCTTTACACCAGTTATAAATGCAGCTACAAATGTACTGCTTATTCAATGCTTACAAGATAACTTTGTTCTTTCTATACTCTAGCCCAGGCACGTCAAATGTGATTTCATTGAGGGCCGCATCAGGGTTGTGTTTGACTTTGGGGGGCGTGGCCAGCTGGATGTCACTCATGTCAGGGCCGCCTGTGGTGACCCAAGCGCTCTGCCAGCAAAAACGGGCTCCCGATCTCAGTTTTCAGCTGGGACGGCCTCCTGCAACCCTCTGACAGAGAAAACAGAGATCGGGACGGCTGCATGCAGCCCTCCCGAGCTCCGTTTTTGTTGGCAGAGGCACCATGGCCAGAGGTGGGTTCCTACCAGTTCGCACCAGTTCGGTAGAACCGGTTCGTCAAATCTACCGGTTAGAAGAGGTTCCACCAGTGGACCCGGAAAGCAGGCCACACCTACAGA
This sequence comes from Thamnophis elegans, assembly GCF_009769535.1. NCBI lineage: Eukaryota > Metazoa > Chordata > Lepidosauria > Squamata > Natricidae > Thamnophis > Thamnophis elegans. Next base: position 13,934,125 of record NC_045549.1, read on the forward strand.
AGAGGTTCCAAAATTTTTTGAAACCCACCACTGACACACACACACACACACACACACACACACACACTCAAACAGAGAGAGAAAGAGAAAGAGAACGAAAGGAAGAAAGAAATGAAAAAATAAAAAAATAAAGAAAAAGAGAGAGAGATGAAAGAATAAAAGGAAAAAGGGACAGAGAGACAAAAGGAAGGAAAGAGAGAGAGAGAGAGAGAGAGAGAGAGAGAGACAGAGAGAGAGAACACATGGCTGGCAAGCCACTCCCACCAGGTCACATGGCAGGCAAGCCACTCCCACAAAGGAGGCCACACCCACAGAGTAGGTTCAAAAAAATTTTGAAACCCACCACTGACCATGGCCCACTTCTTCGGTGTTTCCAGGGCGGCCCACAAGCCAGATCTATAAGCGCCCCACAGGCTGGGTCTGGCCTGCGGGCCTTGAGTTTGACAGCCCTGATCTAAACTGTCTAATTATCAAAACCATAAATCATAAATTCCTTTTTTTGTGTGTTTCACATAAAAAGACTATAAAGGGTATCCTCTCGCCAATAAATTCCACAGTAACCTTGATTTTGTGGTACCACAGATCTCCATGCCATTCAAATCCCAGGCCGTGCACTTCTACCTTCAAAAATGCTTTTTTACTTCTCAGTAACACTTTTTCATCCAAACCAAGTAACTGCAAGCCTCAAAATGCAATTTCAAGGCAGATAACCCCTTGCCTCTTCTTTCTTTTGCATCCTGCATTTATTTTGCCGTTTGTTCCCTTCCGTGCAAATTTAAATGAATCCTTTTGTCATAGTTTAAATGGTGCAATAGTTATCAAAACAGGTGGCGTCTGAAACAAAAACATCATTCTATGCAAGGCATTCATTTTTATTACAGATATTCTCCCCAGCAAGGACAGTTGTAATTTCTCCCCTATTTTTTTAAACCTCATTCTATGTCTTAACATAGTTACTTTGAAATAACGTACAATTCATTATTTGTCAAAGCAATACCTGGATATTTTACCTTCTACTCAATCTTAAAATTCATTTTATTCGTGGGTTAATCTGCTGTTTTCATTATTTTAGTTAACATCTCTGTCTATGGTTTATTAATGTTGGAACCTGTTAAGAGCACAAAATTCTTTTAATTTTCTCCTTAATATTTCAACTCCTTTTAAAGGATCCCACAGCGCCAGAACTCCCGCTAAAGGATCCCTCAAGGCCAGCACTCCTGCTAAAGGAGCCCACAGCGCCAGCACTCGCGCTAAAGGATCCCTCAAGGCCAGCACTCCTGCTAAAGGAGCCCACAGCGCCAGCACTCGCGCTAAAGGATCCCTCAAGGCCAGCACTCCTGCTAAAGGAGCCCACAGCGCCAGCACTCGCGCTAAAGGAGCCCTCAAGGCCAGCACTCTTGCTAAAGGAGCCCTCAGCACCAACACTCGCGCTAAAGGAGCCCTCAGCACCAACACTTAAGGATGCCACAGCACCAGCTGATCCACAGACGCTCAACGCAGATGATAATGCTTCTTCTTCTTCTTCTTCTTCTTCTATGAGCCAGAATGATCTCCAGGAACAGCAGGTAGAAGCAATACTTTTCACAGCATTAAGCACTAAAGCAGAGGTGGCGAACGATGGCCCCTATATAACTTGTGGGCTTCAATTCCCAGAGTGCCTGAGCCAGCCATTAAGTGCTGACTCAGGAATTCTGGGAGTTGGAGTCCACAAGTGCTGGTTCTGGCATTCTGGGAGTTGAAGTCCACAAGCGCTGGCTCAGGAAATCTGGGAGTTGAAGTCCACCAGTCACAAAAGAGCCATCGTTCCCCAACCCTGTACTACAGAGTGTTTATTTATTTGTTTTGATTCGGTGTGATTTGTACATAACACCAAATCAGCAAAAAGAATTTTTTTTAAATAGGTAAACCTTTTTATTGATAAACACTCAACAAAAATTCAGCAGCTTATCAAACCTGGGGCAATACAGCCACCAGAGACAACCCACCTCCACAATGCCACACAGGGATTCACTTAACTTTCTAACCTAAGGCCGGATTGGGGGAGAGGAGAGGGACTCAAGATTTTAACGCCTTCGGAAAGTCACCGCTCAGAGCCATTCGGATCTAAGAGGGCATGGTCTTCCACAGGGCAGACTGAGGCATACGCTCTGTGCCCCATCAGATGCCATTGTTTAATCAAAGGCACCTGGGATTATTCCACTAAGAACACAATAATAATAATTAGAACAGTGTAAGACGCTAATCTAGGAATCCGAAGACCTTGAGTCCTAGTTCAATCTTAGGCCCTAAGCCAGCTGGGTGACTTTGGGCAAGTCAGGCTCTCTTAGTTTTAGGAAGGTGGCAATGGCAAACCACTTCTGAAAAAAACTTGTCAAGGTGATAGGATGAACTTGTCCAGGCAGTTTTCAGCAGTCAATAATGACTCAAGTACCTTACTGTAAAGGTAAGAGGGACGCGGTGGCTCAGTAGCTAAGACGCTGAGCTTGTCAATCAGAAAGGTCGGCAGTTTGGCGGCTTGAATCCCTAGCGCCGCGTAACGGAGTGAGCTCCCGTTACTTGTCCCAGCTTCTGACAACGTAACAGTTCGAAAGCATGTAAAAATGCAAGAAGAAAAATAGGAACCACCTTTGATGGGAAGGAAACAGCGTTCCGTGCACCTTCAGCATTTAGTCATGCTGGCCACATGACCACGGAGACGTCTTCGGACTTTGCTCTTTGGCTTCGAAACGGAAATGAGCACCGTCCTCTAGAGTCAGGAACAGCTAGCACATATGTGCGAGGGGACCCTGCACCCCCAAAAGAAAATCTACAGCAGAAATCAAGTTATTGTGAACTTACTTTGCTTAGCACTATATAAAACAAACCTTGTAGGTTTTTTATTTCACTTAACAATTAAATGATTCAATAACAAAATGGATAGTTTCCCCTCAAAGTTACATTTCTGTCAAGATACATTTCTATTAAGTGACAGCATTTCATGATGGAATGAGGGATAAACGTAAAAATGTTCAGAGATGGAATATCTATTTCAATTCAAATACTTTTTAATGAGAATCACCAGTGGGACAAATACATTTAAGTCCTCAGCTTAAGACCACAATTGAGTCCAACATTTCTGTTGCCGAGGGAGTCATTTGTTAAGTGCGTTTTGCCCCATTTTATGACCTTTCTTGCCACGGTTAAGTGAATCATTGCAGATGTTTAGTCAGTCACATGGTTGTAGGGCGAATAAGGCTATCCCCATTGACTTTGCTTGTCAGAAGGTTGCAAAAGGAGATCTCCTGACTGCAACCGTCGTAAATATGAGTCACTTGCCAATCAACTCAATTTTCATGTGACCATGGGGATGCTGAAAAGGTTGCAAGTATAAATAATGTTGATAAGCCAGATTTTTTCAGTACCATTCAGTAACTTTGAACCATCACAAAATGCACAGTAAGGACTACGTAGAATCTTGAATAAGAAGAGTTCACCCTTTTTTATTAACTGCCCCAAATTCTTGTACTTCTGTACATTGAAAACATCAGCAACAATACAATTTTCACTACCCCATTTCCCCTAAAATAAGACTTCCCTGGATAATAAGCCCAATTGGGCTTTTGAGTGCATGCGCTAAAATAAGCTCTCCCCCCCAAAAAAATAAGCGCTTCCTGAAAATATTTAATCGCATGCGCAGCCCGTCCCCGCCATTTCCTCTGGTTGCTTGCTGCGCAAACAACACGAGATGAGGTGAGGCCAGAGGGGGGGAAGGGAGGGGGAACATGCCCCATGCACCCCACACGCCCTTACCTAACAGTCGCTTCCGCAACCCTAGCGACCACGCCCTTCTGTCATGCTAATGGCCACCACAAAGAGTGGCTGGTCCAATGACGTGCAACACAGCAGCAGCCATGAGGTGACCACGCTCACTGCCTCCTGCACCTCAAAAATAAGACCTCCCCGAAAATAAGGCCAAGCACTTATTTTGGGGGTCAAAAGAAAATAAGATTCTGTCTTATTTTGGGGAAAACGGGTATTCCTCTGGAGAAATAATGCTAGACAGAGTTTATTTATTTTTATTTATTAATTAAATTTCTTAAACTTTAAATTTTTGACTACATTTTTATTCAGTTAGAAAAAAAGGCATCTTAATATATAATGTATCTGACAGATCTTTGTTCTGTCAAAATAGGATACTTTATTTATTGGACTTTTATCTTGCCTTTATTACTTTATAAGTAATTCAAGGTAGCGAACATATATAACATTCCTTCCTCCTTCTATTTCCCCCTCCTATGAGGTGGGTTGAGTTAATTACCATATTTTTCAGAGTATAAGACTCATAAAAGAGGCTGAAAATCTGGGTGCGTCTTATACACTGAATATAGCATTTTTTGCCTCCCGAAACAGCGCCCCTTCACCAAAATGACCGTGCATAGCCTTTGGGAGGCTTTTGGATTGCTCCTGAGGGCTGGGGAGGGCAGAAAGGAGTGCAGAAATTGGCCATTTTTTGCTCAATTTTGCCCCCTCCCCCAACCCCCAGGAGCTGACTACAAGCCTCCTAAAAGCTATTCATGCCCTTTTTTGGGGGGGGGGGGGAAAACAGGCCCGTTTTCACAAAAAACAGGCCGTTTTTTGGAAGTCTGCAGAGTGCAAAAACTTTTTTTTTATTTGCCTCTTCAAAATCTTGGTGCGTCTTATACCCTGAAAAATACCGTAGCCAAAGTCACCCAGCTGGGTGTCATAATTAAGGCAGAACTAGAATTCACAGTCTCCTGATTGCTACATCACCTTCACCATTAAACCAAATGATCATACCTTAGAAAAAGAAAATACAGAACTGTTTGAATACCTCAAAAGGGTAAAAGAGAACAAATGTCCACCCCACCCCTTCCTATTTATTCTGCTGTAATTATCTATGATCAAGTCACACATACATATTTTCACGAACAAGGCAAGTAAAAGTAGAGTAAGCAATCTTGGAACACCCTTAAATCATAATGATTCCAACATCTAAAATCATGTGAAATTGAACAGATGTTAAACATTAAAATAGTTTTTCCTCACAGCAGCCACAAGGACTACCATTAAAACCAAATTAAATTCCCCAGCCTCAAAAATAATTTCACTGCCGAAATTAACTGATTACTTCTCTACTTAGCAATGTCCCTGCTTGCATTAAAAGAAAAAAATTCTGCCTTTGAAAAAGTAAAAGTTGTACTAGCTAGCTCGTTTTTTAAAAATAACTTAAAAATAAGAAGACATAAAATAGCAAATTGGAAGCATCACGTGTACCTTCTCCATTAAACATAAAGCAAGAAAATGTCATCTAATTCATTGTACTTTGACAGAAGCTAAATAGATGGATCACCAGATGGTCACTGGCTTAATGAGATTTCTAGAGAAACAGACAACTTTATGGAAAATGTTGCACAGTTTTTCTAAGAGCCAATGGAATTTTATCTTGCTGTTGTTGCAAAAAAATCAGGAAAAAACTATCCGAAAACATATTACATATGAAAGGATTAGATCCATTCAGTTTTTTTATATCCACTTTTTAACTGAAGTTTTCTATAAACTATGACTCTAATGGGAACTAGTTTACACTGACTATATACATGGAATCCTAAAACCAGGGGTGGGTTGCTGCTGGCATTACTGCCAATTTGGTGCGTGCACAATTTTGCGCACATGTGCAATTTTGCACACACACACACACTCCGCTTGTACATGTGCCTGACAAACACTCCACCCACATGCACATGTCTGTGCATGTACAAAATGTTTTTAAAATGGAAAAAAATTAATTTGTGCAATGAAAATTTTTCTGCGCATGCGCAGAACCGAAAAACAAGATGGCACTGGCGTAGGACAACTGGTTCAGGGGCGTAGCAGGTCTGAACCAATAGGAATCACCATTGCCTAACACTTTCATAATACAGATAAAAAAGGAGGGCAGATTTGTTCCTAAAATAACACAAATCCAAAGGTGGGTAGGGAAATGTTAATAAAAGTCCAGATGACCATTGCTATTATATAATGAAAGTTTCACCCCCTACTCAAGCAAGGCAGGACTTCAGTTGTGTGGTACCATTGTGACTTTTTTGACCTCCTTGCAGATGCCTCTGGAAGAGAAGGGCTTGAAACAAAAATTTCAGAAGCTTAACTTCATTTCGAATACTTTCGTGTATCATTTTGGAACTGGTTCCAAGAATTTTCATAGTCAAAATAGCTATAATTTCATTTTTACATGATACAAATGGGAAATAGAATTTACAACAAACTATTATTGAAACAAATCCTCAATTTCCTTTATTTAAAGACGAACCTATAGTGTGTCTTCAAAGCCTATTGACAATGCCTTTTTTTTTTTAACAGGACTCTGAGGCAATTATGTTACTGGAACCTTTGGAGCATATCTTTAATGATCCGCCTCAAGAAAATGAATTTCAGGAAGAAGAATAGGGAACCTGTATTCCTGCGTTCCCTCAGTGGTTGTCAGAATGACTCCAAACGTCATAATAAAATTTAAATTAGAGCATAAATCCACGGTGTCGTTGTTCTGGGTTACATCAATATTTATTTTCAACAGCTTGGAGCAGTGATGGCTAACCTTTTTGTTGTTGGGTGCCAAAAATGCGAGGCTGCACACGCGATAGCATTCATGCGTGCCGGCACCCATAATGCAAAGCGTGCGCACATACGCATGCATGCACAACCCCCACGCACCTCCAAGCTGAGCTTGGTATTTCCTCCAGGGGGCAGGGGGGGCGTTTTCACCCTCCCCAGGCTCTGGAGGCTTTCCTGAAGCCTGGGGAAGGCGAAAATGCCCCCCCCCCCCGGCCCTCCAGAAGCTGAAAATCAGCTGGCCAGTGTGCGCATGCACACTGGAGCTGATGGCTCACATGCCACAGGTGGCACACATGCCATAGGTTCACCATCATGGGTTTGGAGTAATGACCCTGATTTCAGATCATAAAGTCAAACTTAGCAGGTTTCTTAATAAGCAAACTCTTATTACTAGCAATCTTGTTTCCTATTGAAATGCCTCTCTCTCTCTTTTAACAACTCCTGTAGTGATTGATTTGATTTGATTATATTTATATGCTGCCCTTTTCCCCCGAAGGGGACTCAGGGCGGCTCACAATTCAAATCAGGGAAGGGGGGTACAGACAAAAAAATAAAAATAAAAAACGAAACATAACAATGCATAATTTAAAACACACAACAGTCATACCATTCGAGACGGGGGCAACAGCTCTTTAGCCACAGGCCTGTCGGAACAGCCAGGTTTTAAGGGCTTTGCGGAAGGCCTGGAGGGGGGTGAGGGTTCGAATCTCCACGGGGAGTTCGTTCCAGAGGGTCGGAGCAGCCACAGAGAAGGCTCTCCTCTGGGTAGCTGGCCGGCGGATGGAATTCGGAGGAGGCCTAATCTGTGGGATCTAATCGGTCTAGTGGAGGTGATTGGCAGCAGGCGGTCTCTCAAGTACCCAGGTCCAATACCATGAAGGGCTTTATAAGTGACGACTAGCGCCTTGAAGCGTATCCAAAGACCAATAGGCAGCCAGTGCAGCTCACGGAGGATAGGTGTTACATGGGTGAACCGAGGTGCACCCACGATCGCTCGCGCGGCTGCATTCTGGACAAGCTGAAGTCTCCGAATGCTCTTCAAGGGCTGCCCCATGTAGAGAACGTTGCAGTAGTCCAGTCTAGAGGACTTTATTTTACTGAGGGGGAAGGAAAAAGAAAGATTGATTAATTCATGGAGCACTAATATTTTACAAGAACATAGTTCAATCATTTTAATACAAGAAACAAAGGTATCAGATAGCAATGCCTCGTTATGTATTAATCACAAAATATATACATTCCAGCCAGTGGTGAGATTCAATTTTTTTTACTGCTGGTTCTGTGGCCGTGGCTTGGTGGGCGTGGCAGGGGAAGGATACTGTAAAATTCCATCCCCCCTTAATCAGCAGGGACTCGGGAGGCAGAGAATAGATTGGTGCAGGGCCAGTCAGAGGTGGGGATTTATGGAACTACTCAAAATTTCCGCCACCGGTTCTCCAGAACTGGTCAGAACCTGCTGAATACCACCTCTGATTCCAGCAGACTTTAGGTTAATAAAAACATCCCTGTGAGTAGGTTGGTATTCAGCACCAGTTTTATCTTTGATGGATGGATGGATAGGCAGGCAGGCAGGCAGGCAGAGACAGGCAGACAGATATAGATGGGACAGATGGAAAATAGTTTGATATAGATGATAGACAGACAGATGATAGATTGAGATAGATAGATAGATAGACAGATATAGATGGATAGATAGATAGATAGATAGATAGATAGATAGATAGATAGATAGATAGATAGATAGATATAGACAGACACACAGACAGATGGAACATAGATTATAGATAGCTATAGAGCCCTATAGATATAGATATAAAATCTTTCTTCCCAAGGTCTAATCAGGGCAACCCTGCTTAATATTTTGGAGCACAGACAAGATCAGGCAAACACTTTGTTACACAAAAGAATACAGGTAGTCCTCAATTTACTTTTTTTTTTTCAAGGACTGTTAAAAAGGCACTGGAAAAAGTGACTCATGACCGTGTTTCACACTTACGACCCTTGCAGCATTCCCCGTCACATGATCGAAATTCATATGCTTGGCAACCCACTCATATTTATGATGGTTGCAGTGTCCCGGGGTCAATGTGATCCCCTTTTGTGACCTTCTGACAAGCAAAATCAATGGGAAATCCCAGATTCACCTATCAACCATATGGTTTACTAACTTAACACATGCAATGATCCACTTAACAACTGTGGCAAGAAAGGTCGTAACACGAGGCAAAACTCACTGACCAAAATTGTTTCACTTAGCAACATAAATGTTGGGCTCAATTGTGGTCATAACTCAAGGACTATCTTGCACTGTATCCAGATCATCAGCTTCTCCCTGATAATCCACTGGACCTTCCAATGTTTCCATATTCCATATTAAATTCTGATTCAGAATTTAGGGCTGAATCCTCCCCCCCCCGCCCCTCAATCCATCTCTATCTCTCCCCCTCCCTCCTCTCCCACCCTCTCTCTCTTTCTTCTCTCCCACTCTTTCTCTCCCTCCTTCTCCCCACTCTCTCCCCCATTCCCTCCCTCCCCTCTCCCTTTTTCTCTTAATCTCCCTCCCTCTCCCCTTCTCTTCTCCCTCTTCCTCCCCCTTCCTCTCTCCTTATCTCCTTCCTTCTCCCTCCCCCGCTCTCCCTCCCTTTCTCCCTTCCTCTCCCTCCCTCTCTCCTTTCCCCCTCCCTCTCTCCCTCCCTCTTTCTCTCTCCCACTCTACTTCTCTCCCTCCCTCCCCTTCTCTCTTTTTCCCTCCCTCTCTCTTTCCCTCTTCCTCCCCCACTCTTTCTCTTTCTCCATCCCTCTCCTTCCCTCTCCCCCTTGCTCTCCCCTTAGAAATCACTCCAAGGAAACTCGGGGGGAGATTTTACTCCTGGGAAAATCGGCTCAGAGAACTCCCACTTCCCCCGCAAAGGAAGCCCGCTGAGTTCGGGAGCTTCTCTCCCCTTCGCCTGTCCGAGGAGGCCGTTGGCTCCGCCAGCCTGGCTGCCGAGGCTCTGTGGGCGGGGATGGAGAGAAAAGGGGGCGACGGCGCTCACTTCCCGCCCCGTTTCCTCGGAGGGGCTGCGGGGAAGCTTCGGAGGCGGCGGGGCTTGCAAAGGGGACAATGGCGGGCGCGGGGGGCGGCGGCGGGCGCGTTGGACTTTGTCCCCCGGGCGGCCTGGAGCAGCTGGAGCTGGGACAGCTGGGACCGCCTTCAGGCTCGCCTTCGCCGCCGCTTTCCTCTTGCTCGAGGCAGGCCTGGAGCCGGGACAACCCGGTCTTTGAGCCCGAAGAGGAAGACCCGCCTAGGGTGGCGACGGCGGTAGCCGGGCCGGTGCTGAGGATGGACGTGGAGTGGGGCCGGGGCGAAGCGGCCTCGCCGACACCCGACGCCGCGCAGGGAAGGCAGCGGCGGCGCAGGCGGAGGGGCGATGAGGAGGAAGAGGAGGAGGAGGAAGGCGGAGGGGAGCGGGGCCGTCCCTTCCCCGCCGCCGCAGGAGACGCCCTGCCCGCGCGCTTCGCTCCCGAAGAGGGCGACGGCGAGGCCGCGGGGCCCCCGCCGCACCGCATCGCCTGGCCCAAAGGGTTGGCGAGCCGACTGCGAGGTGAGTGAGCGCCCGCCTGGCTCAGCCTCGCCTCCCCGCCTTCCGCGGCTTGCTTTCCCCCTCCTGGAAGGAAGGGCAGCCCTTGGCGGATGCCTCTACCTGTCTCGCCACAGCCAACTCGCCCCGCCGGGACAATAGTTACTTAATATCGAAGAAATGGTAAAATAGACTCGTTAAAGAAAGGATGCAGAAGGAAGGGACAACATGAAGTGGGAATGACAAAAATAAAAATATTTCTACAATAGAATAGGGAAAGAATGAAATTAGGAAAGAATTACTAGAATAGAATAGAATAGAATAGAATAGAATAGAATAGAATAAGGAAAGAATTACTAAGAATAAAATAGGAGAAGAATGAAATTAGGAAAGAATTACTAAGAATAGGATAGAATAGGATAGAATATAAAAAGAATGAAATTAGGAAAGAATTACTAAGAATAGAATAGAAAAGAAAATAGAATAGGAAAAGAATGAAATTAGGAAAGAATTACTAGAATAGAATAGGGGAAAGAATGGAATTAGGAAAGAATTACTAAGAATAGAATAGAAAAGAATAGAATAGGAAAAGAATGAAACTAGAATAGAATAGAATTCTTTATTGGCCAAATGTGATTGGACACACAATTTGTTTTTGATGCAGATGCTCTCAGTGTGCATAAAAGAAAAGATACATCATCACAAATCATAAGGTACAACCCTTAATGATAGTCATAGGGTACAAATAAGCAATCAAATCATATTAGGAAACTATCAATCGTAAGGATACAAGCAACAAAGTTACAGTCTTAAGTGAGAGGAGATGGGTGATAGGAACGATGAGAAGATTAATACTAATAGTGATGCAGCCTTAGTAAATAGTTTGACAGTGTTGGGGGAATTATTTGTTTAGCAGAGTGGTGTCGTTTGGGGAAAAACTGTCCTTGTGTCTAGTTGTTCTGGTGTGTAGTGCCCTATAATGTGATTTGGAGGGTAGAAGTTGAAACAATTTATGTCCAGCATGTGAGAGGTCTGTAGATATTTTCACAGCCCTCTTTTTGACTCGCACAGTGTACAGGTCCTCAATGGAAGGCAGGTTGCTAGTAATTGTTTTTTCTGCAGTTCTAATTATCTTCTGAAGTCGCTGTCTGTCTTGTTGGGTTGCAGAACCAAACCAAACATTTATAGAGGTGCAGATGACAGACTCAATAATTCCTCTGTAGAATTATTTTAAAGAATCGAATAAACTTGCCTGTGGTAAGTTTTCACACAGCAAATTGGCCGTGACAAATTGTCCCATGTGGAGTTGGCTCTGGCAGAAAGCGAGTTGGCTATAGCAAAGTGGTGAGTTGTCCCATTCTGTCTACAAGTGGCTGTCAAGAGGACTGGGACCTGAAAGGGACAGAGTAAAGCTCAAAAAAAAAAAAGTAAAGCAGGATGGGAGACCATCAGGAGAGCCCAGGGTTGTAGATTAATTGGACTGAGAACTCCCCCCCCCAAAAAAAAGGTTCCAGAAGACAATAGCCAGCAACTTCCATAATGTTTACCAAAACAATTGTACTGGTTCAAAAGGCATTGAATTGTAGTTATAAAGAGTGATGGGTTACAGTGTATTTTCGGTACATGGTATTTTTTTTTTAATTTATTAACTCGCAGGTCAATCATTGTTGTCTGAATTTTATTCTTTTGGTGGGTGACTCAACTTTTTCCAAATTGATATCCTTCAGATGGGTTTGATGTTGACTTTAAATTGCAGTCTGTGCAGGGATGGACTTCAAAAATTTCAGTAATGGGTTCTCTGCCCGGTTTCTGGGTGGGTGTGGCTGTGGTGGGTGTGCCCTAGTCAGCGTCCTGCAGCAAGGCGGAGGGGGGGGTGTTTTTGCCTTTCCCAGGCTCCAGAGGCTTTCCTTGAGCCTCTGGGAGGGCGAAAACTGCTTCCCCCAGACTCTGGGAGCCGGAAATGGGCCCCGAACGTCCAGGAGGCACCTTTCCCCAATCCCCGAGCCTCTGTATCCAAAACAGGCTACATGGAGACTCATGGGAAGGGAGGGGAGGGGTGAAGCGTGGTGGGCATGGGTAGCCAGGGGTGGGATTTGGAGGTTCTCTGAATCGGCCATAATGTTAGCTACGGGTTCTCCCGAACCCGGGAGTCCCAGTAGCAGCCCACCCCTGAGTCTGTATTTGTTTTAATTGGAAAAAGGATAGTTGTGAATAAAAGTTTGGGGCTTCTTTTATAGATCCAAACCAGTGGTGGGTTTCAAAAAATTTTGGAACCTCTTCTGTAGGTGTGGCCTCCTTTCCGGGTCCACTGGTGGAACCTCTTCTAACCAGTTTGGTAGATTTGACGAACCGGTTCTACCGAACTGGTGCAAACTTGTAGGAACCCACCTCTGATCCAAACATAATGTTCCTACATGTTCTCATTTTGGACTTAAGACCATCTGGATAGTCTCATGACAAAATTTAGTATCTTTAGACAGTGGTAGGATTCAGCCAGTTCGCACCACTTTGGGAGAACCAGTTATCAAGTTTCTGAGCAGTTTGATGAAATGATTGTTGGAAGAAATCATTAGGGCAGAGAACCGGTTGTTAAATAGCCGTTGACTGGGTGAAATGGTCTATCATAAAACAAAACTTTTTCAACCAAAATACCATTAATGGGCTAGTGGACAGAACACATCCAAAATCTGGAACCCATGACTCCTGTGGAATTGAGATTTGGCAAATTTTATAAAGCACTGTATGACGTCAACATTGTTACCAAGCTTTTGTGATATAATACAAAATGTTATAAAACATTTCCTCTGGTCAACTGCTGATGTTCAACAATAACACATTTACAGAGTAATGTGGGTTACTTTCAAGGCGTAGTCATCTCTGAATATCTATTTGAATTTTTAAGAACAGGTAGTCCTTGATTTACACCAGTTCATTTAGAGACGTGGCTCACGACCATTTTTCACACTTATGACCGCTGCAACATTCTGGGGGTCACATGATCAGAATTCAGATGCTTGGTAACTGACTGATATTTGCAGTATCCTGGGATCATGTGGATCAGCTTTTGTGGCCTGACAAGCAAAGTCGATGAAGAAACCAGATTCATTTAACAACCATGTTGCTAACTTAACATCTGCAGTGGTTCAGTTAACCACTGTGGCAAGAAAGGTTGCAAAATGGGGCAAAATGCACATAATGTCTCACTTAGCAACATAAATTATGTACTCAATTGTCGTACGTTGAGGACCACCCATACCTTGGAAGTTCTGCCATTGTTGAAAGCACTGAGAAATCTGGTAAGGAAATATCTCTGAAACGGTCACCCAAGGAGTCACTGATTGTCTAGTTTTAACTATTACAATTAAAATATTCCTGAATACTAACCTTCCCTATCTATCTAAATTTAAAAGACATCAATGGAACCTAGCAGTTTTTATAAAAAAATTAAGTAGTATGTTTCGCGATGTTATTCCCAATCGCGGCACTGGGGCAGGCGTCGCCAGCACGGGACGCATCCGGCCCGCGGGCCACCAGTTTGACATCCCTGCTGTAGGCCCTGAGCAAGGCAAGCTGAGATGGTCTCCAGCTGTAGGAGCAAAAATGTTTTAAAATGTAAAGTCTTAAGGAAAAGCTTTAGGTTTTTGTAACTGTCCTAGAAAAATATGAAGCCTTTACTTTGGGCATCACACAAGATTCATAAACTGCTTTATTTTTTAAGCCTGTCTCAGACCTGTGCTTATTTTTTCCAGAAATAAAATACTTTTTTGCCAAGCGTTGCAAACTCCAATCCACTCGGAGTGTATTTCAAACTTTCTGTTGCTCGGCCAACCAGCCTTTGCTCATTTGTTCCAGTTCAGGATAACCATCTAGCTAGCTGCGAATTCCAGAAGAGTAGCCATATGAATCCGTAGAAATAAAAAAATACAAACGTAATTGCAGCTAATTTCAGTTTGTACTGTAAAGCGGGGTTTTTTTTGTATCCCACTCCTTTTCACGTAATATTTGTTTGCAACTTATTTATATGCAGGATGATTCACATAAGACAGAAAGTCTTGCTATAAGAAGCATATATTTTAAAAGTTAATTTAAAAAAAACCACAAGTGATAATTATTTGAGAAGGATGTTAGCAGCTAAAAAGAGCTAAACTATATTTGCAAACTTACTTATTGCATAATATAACTTAAGTTATACCCTTTTTCTTGCATTGCAATTCCTTTTGTGGATAGCTCATGCTGCTATTTTTAGCAACATGCCTTTGGTATGACGAAAGGAGCACATTTTGTACAACTACTGTTTTGATCTACAAAACTGATTTGATGCACTGCTTTTGGCAACATTTATCATTCAGATGTGGGAAGCCATGCTCCCCCTCCTAGAAGAATGAAATATTTTGATGAATACTTAAAAAGGCAGAATATTATATTTTCCTAAATGGGAAAGGGAGGAACATGTTTTTTTAGAGGCAGGAAGCAAACTCAGTCTTTCTTAATAGCATCACCCTCGGTATATATTTTGCACCAGTCTATTCAGAAATCAGCACTAGTCTCCCTGCCCTCCAAGCAGAAACTGAGGAGGCAGCTTTTAGAAATGCAGATTTGGTAATCCATTCAAGACAGGATATTTTGAAACAAGAGTGTATTGGTAGGATTTGAAGCAGCCCCCTTCTCAAGCGAAACACAAGCGAAAGTCATTAGTGTTGAGGACTCAGAAAGTCCTCGACTTTACGACCTAGCGGCTAGCAACTAGTCAAGTCATGCCCTGATTGGCTAAGGCGCGGCTTGGCTAAGCGCGGGCCGCTAGGGGCGCGCTTATTGGCTTTCCCTGCTTGACAGCTCCATATAAATACCTGTCAAGCAGGGAAGATGCTGAATCGCCTGTAAATAGTTCTGACCTGTTAATAAACACTTCTGCATTCCTCCAGTTCTGGCTCCTGCCTCGTCCTTCCCACCGATCCTCTAAAATTAGGCACAATAGGAATTGTCCATCTCTCTTTCAGAACACAAGGCCCTTCATTGCATAACTCCCAGAGCCATCCAAAGTCAACCAAATTAGTTCAAACACCTAGGATTTGCATTTCCTTTTTGCCTATAGAGCCAGCTATGACCCTTACATAACCCCTACATGACCACATAGGAATCTGGCAGCAGCCAATAGAATATTAAAGGACATGTTCTTGCACAGGAACAGGAAGCTCAAATACAAAGCCCAAAGAAGTTATAACCTCCCACACTCTCAACTCCATTTTGTCAGCTGCCCAGAATCACACATAGTTGTTGGTTCTGCTTCATCAATAAGCCATCTTTTCAATCAGCCTCCATGTTGTTTCCAGCTTCTTTCTCCCAGCTTGGAACTGAACCAGATGGATATTTTTTCCAACCCTTATTTTATAGTCCACTGTTATAGAGAAGGGATTGGTCTTCATTGTCGGTCTAATTCAAAAGTAATATGGTTTAGCATAGCTTGCTTTTTAAAATGTGGGAAATATGTAGAGTACTTTCATTTGCACTATGACTTGACACAGCTGTTCAGATAACTAAGAGAAATCTCTGAATTTTAAGATTAGAGATTGTCAATCTGATATTGCAATCCTTCACCATTAGCCAGAACTGGTAGAAATTGAGAGCAAATAAAATCTTCACTGTCCTATTTTTTCCCCAATTGTTCAAGTGGAAGGTAATGGGTACTAAGTAATCTGCAAACTTCTACAAAACTTTCTGTCAATTGATCTTTTGCAAGGATCCCTAATTCTCTGACAAGTGGGATACACGACAGCATGCAAATACGTTTTACAAGTTCCAATATGTAATTATGTACACATGTGTATATATGTACGCAGTAACAATTTCTTGCCTCCTTCATCCTGATATCATTTGAAAGAGGACTGCCATTTTAATCAGCTTTTTAATGAATTGATGGAGAAGAGCCAAACTTCTGTGGACTTTCAATCGTGTAGAATTTTATAGTTCTTTTTGTTGCTTTGCTGCTGTTACATACATTTTGAGCCTTCTGGTCTGGCTGGCTTTCGAAAGAGTCTAAGTAGCTCTTTTGGCCTATTTGGGATGTTTAAAACCTTTAAATCCTTTTTTGATGAATTCTTATGTTGTAAAAGAACCTTTGCAATAAACTGCATTTTTGGAGTAATGTTTTTTAAAACATCAATCTAGTAATGTTTGTAAATAGTGCATCAGCATTGCAATGTATTTATATGCTGTTGCCATTGGTATCACTGTTACTGTGTTGGACTTGAGAGAAAAGTTGTTAACTGCTAATAAGACAGAGATAAACCTACTTCCTTACCTAGAGTCATATGCTATTCCACTAAATTTTGTATATTTGTTTTTCAGATACTTTTTTGCCTACAAAAGCTATTTCCATATCTTCTAGTAAAAACTGCACAAGGTGCATTTTGCTGGCCAAGTTTTGCCATTCTCACTTGGTTATTCTTATCAGCAGTTACTGTTCTTCAGCTTGAACGATCTTGGTAGTACTTAGAACTGCAGTCAGTGGTGGTATTCAGGCGGTTTAGACTTCCCCAGCTCTATGCCACCCTATTTAGCCATAATTTCTAAGCTGCGCACATGCGTGCAAGCCATGCGTGAGGGCAAAGCACATGCATGGAAGGCCATACGCATGCGTGCAAGCTGCACATGCTCATGAAGCAAGTGTGTGCATGCTCACAGTTTTCGTGCGCGGCCAACCACTAGTAAAATTATGTGAAACCAGCCTCTGACTGCAGTGATGTAATATTGATGCAAATGATATCCAGACTTATAACCACATTTCAGCCCAAAAGTGCCATTGCTAAGCAAGACAGTTGTTACCTGAATTCTTCCCCAGTTTACAACCTTTCTTGCCACAGTTGTTAAGTGAATCCTGCAGTTTTTAAGTTAATAACATGGTTGTTAAACAAATCTGGCTTCCCCATTGATTTTGCTTGACAGAAGGTCGCACAAGGGGATCCCATGAACCTGGGATACTTCAACCATCATAAATATGAACCAGTTGCCAAGTGTCCGAATTTTGGTCACATGGCCACATGGATGTGGCTGCAATGATTGTAAATATGAAAAGTCATCATAAAGTCTTTTTTTTTAGTGCCGCTGTATCTTTAAACATTCACTAAACAAATGTTTGTAAGTTGAGGACTACCTGAAATCGGTTATCACGTGTTAGGTGGCAATCTTTCTTCTCTGTCTAGTTCTTTTCCTTGTTGTTCTGGTTAGCAGATATAACTTATTGAAATAATATAAAGTAAGTCTTGTATTAATATTGTAAGGCTGAAATAAATGTCCAAGCTTATACATCAGACTAAACAACAGCAAACCATGACTAGCTTATACAGATGCCTTTAATATATCAATACATCATGTTTCTTATGGATTCCTGGTTATTCTTTTTAAAGGTCTGTGGGGTACTCGGCTCATGGAAGAAACTACAACTCGAGAGAGATACTTGAAAAGTGTTTTGCGTGAGCTGATAACATATCTGATTTTTCTTGTGGTCCTATCAATCTGTAAGTAGTCGTTGCTGATATTTTAATGGTGAACAGATATTTAATATATAATGAAATAGAGTTCCGAAAGATTTCTTCATTCAAGGCCATAATTATTGCTAATCCAGTCAAATTTGATGTTCTGAAAACTGCTAATTCTTAGTGCTTAGATTTGGAAAAAGTGAAGGAACAGCCCATGGTGCCTCTTCCAGTGAAAATGGAGATTGAGGAGGACTGCAGGAGGCTGTCGCGGCTGAAAACGAGACACAGGGGCCACACAAGCTCCATTTTCACTGAGGGCTGCAGGAGGCCATCGCATCCAAAAACAGAGCTCTGGAGCCCGTTTTCTCTGGCAGAGTGCTCGGGCCACCACAGGAGCCTCCAACACGAGTGAATACAAGCTGGCCACACCAATCCTGGCCAGGCCCCCAGCCCCCCCCCCCCCCGGTCAAACACAACCCATATGTGGCCCTCAATGAAATTGAGTTTGACACCCCTGTCTTTCGTTTAACCAGAATAGTCAATTTCGCCATTTCTGCCAGCTCCACGCAATTCAAAAGCATGATGAGATACATGTATTGATGATCTTAAAAGAGCTATTCTCTCTTTAACTATGGGATTTTTTTTTTGTCCCTTTGAGTCAATAATGACTCCTGACAATTACATGTACAAATCCTTGGTAATGTTTTTTAAACTAATGTTCCATTTCATTCTTCCTAGGGTTGACAGGGAATAACTGATCCAAAATCCCCCAGCAAACCTGATGCCTAAGGCAGGGTTAGAACTCACAGTCTTTTGATGTCTAGCTTGGTGGTTTTAACAAGCAGAACAAACTGATTCTTAGAACATGTTTAGGGATACATAAAATATTGAAAGAGCTCTGCTTTTGTCTGCAATGCAGTCTCCTGCAGTGTTTTATTTCTGCTAGAGAATATAATTGGGCAGGCGATTAACCGAATGTAGCTACAGTTAAGTGCTTCAGTAAGTAACCAACCTTACTGCAGATGCTTTTCTGGATACCAAAACAAATAAATTAAAAAATCATGTATCTTTTTTATGTTTTTGCTTTTTTCCTTTTTCAAATATTGAATATAAACAAATAGGTTTAATATTAGAAACTAGTCCATGTCCTAATGATTGGATAAGAGGACTGCCTTCAATGTACATTTTCTTCAGAAACTTAATCTGGATAATTTCAGTTTCAATTCAATTTTATTACGTCATTTAGCCAGCAATTAAAACAAAGTAAAAGAAAGAAGAAAATAAACAACCGAGACACATATACATCAATCTGTCTTATCATTTTAGACAGCTACAAGTTTCCCATTTTCCTGTCTACTTTGAACACAAAATAAGAAGGATCTGATAAAAAGAATGCAAAAAAACCCCACCCTGTATTTTTCAACTGACATTGGGACAATTCATATATAATACGTGGAGGGAAACCTACTTCTCATCCATTTAGCATTAAACATAGACAATCTAGCACCTAGATTCATTCATCCTAAAGAGCTCCATGTGAGATAATTCTTGATAATATAGTAGAGAAGAAAATATTACTTTACACTTTCCTGTTATGGAGGAAGATGATGATTAATAAATTTATATCTGAAATACTTATTATTTCCAAATTCCTCTTTACAGTATCTTACGGAATGGTGAACTCTAACATTTACTACTACACAAGAGTAATGTCCCAGCTCTTTCTTGACACACCAGTATCAAAGATGGAGAAGACCAATTTCAGATCATTGTCCACAATGGGAGATTTCTGGAAGGTACTAGTTGAAATGTGATTTTTGAGATCTTTGAGCTATATGCACATTAATGTATTACCAAGAAAAAAACCCTTTTCTAAGTAGTTACACATAGATTTGCTTTGTGAACAGTTGTATGGATAGATATGACCTGATTCATGGTATAACAAAAAACGGTTCAACTTCTATTGTGCACAATAGTAGCGAAAAGAATTTAGGTAAACAGTTAGGGATCATCTATGTTTTAATTTTAATAAATGTTTAATGTTTTTTTAATATTGCTATATTATGAACAGGAGAAATTAATTGCTAGTATATTAAATAGCTAAATAGTCTTTTCAGTTAACACTATCATATGATTTGACATAAGCAGAGCATCAGAGAGAGAGAGGGGGGGGAGAGAGAGAGAGAGAGAGGGAGAGATATTGATTGATTTTCATTCTCCATAAATATATATGATAAAAGTGATATGTAATTATTAAACGGCCAAGTGGCAAGGAATGGTAAATGAGGAGACAGTGATCCTCAAGGCAATTTATAAGCTTTACAATGAATTTAAAACAATCCCTTTTTAAAATATATTTTTTGTTAATGGCGGGCATTCAGTAGAGTCCAGCAAGTCATATCGGAGTCACTGCATTGCTGATCCTCAGTCGAAAACATTTTGCTTAATCTTTCAGTTCACTGAGGGCCCGTTGTTGGATGGACTGTACTGGGAGATGTGGTACAATAATAAAACAGTAGCAGAAAACAGAAGTTTCATCTACCACGAGAATCTGCTTTTAGGAGTGCCTCGTATCCGGCAGCTGAAAGTGAGGAATGCCTCATGTTCCATACCTGAAGATTTAAAAGATGAAATAAAAGACTGTTATGATGTTTATTCGGTGACTAATGAGGACACTGCTCCATTTGGGCTCCGGAATGGCACAGCGTATGTATTTCTTTACATTCATACAGACCAGGCTTGGGTAACTATGGCGACTGTACAGCCTGTGGACTTCAATCCCCAGAATTCCTGAGCTAGCCATGCCCTCGTATACATATATGTTTTCATCTCTTTTAAGTAACAAGGCTAGAGTCGTCGTTGCAACAGTAACGGTTTCTAACAGATTTATTGTAACAGGTCTAGCTACAGAGAGGATTCAGAACGCGCACAGCTCCTGACCAACTGACAGCTCTTTATATACCTGAGCTGTCAGTTGGCCAGCCAATGGGTGATCGGCTGTTCTCCCGCCAGCCGGCGGGTGCGCTGCAGCCAATCAGGTAACGGCTGCTCCGGCCCCGCCCGTCAGCTGGCACGGGAGGACGCAACAATCTCATATATATTTAACCAGAATTTAAAGATTCTAAAGTAGGGGTGTCAAGCTCGATTTCATTGAGGGACACATCAGTGTTGTGTTTGACTTGTGGGGGGGGCAGAGTGGGTGTGGCCAGCTCAACGTGACTCGTGTCGGGGGCGCCTGTGGTGGCCTGAGTGCTCTGCCAGTGAAAGCTGGCTCCTGAGCTCCATTTTTGGCTGCTACGGCCCTGCAATCCTTTGCCAGCAAAAACGGAGCTCGAGAGCCCATTTTTACTGGCAGAGTCACTGCAGGCTGGTCCTTTGCTTTTTGCTGTGTCCTTTGCACCGCCCGCCCCCCCGCCAGACTGGATATGGGCCCGGGGCCTTGAAGTTGACACCCCTGTTCTAAGGCCTTTAAACAACACAGTTCCATAAAACCAGATAACAACTTCATTTATTTTTGTTAGCGTATTTATTCATTCATTCTTTTCTTCTTCTTAAATTCTAGAGCCCAAAGCTTACCAGGTGAGCCAGCTATGCAACTTTTATTGATCAAGAGTTAGTCATGCTTTTAAATAAGATAGAAGAGGTGTAGAGTACATTATTGGCCCTTAGGTTACCCATACTATAGGTATGCTTTACCAATAGGATAGTACTCCATTTTTGAGAGCCTCTAGCGAAGATTCTCTGCAGTTTGGAGAACCCCCAAATCCCACTCCTGCTGGCCCCACCCACCCCACCCCTCCCAGGAGTCCCCACGCGGCCCATTTTGGATGCAGGTAAATGCAGAGCATGTGTGGAGGCTCGGAGCAGGTGAAAAATGGGCCTACCAGAAGTTCAGGAAGTCCGGAAATGGGCCCTTTTCTAGCCTCTAGAGGGCCTCTGGTGCCCGGGGGGGGCAGTTTTTGCCCTCCCGGAGGCTCAAGGAAAACCTCTAGAGCCCAGGGAGGGCGAAAATGCCCCCCCCACCTCGGGCCGTGGTGCAGGAGGCCGATTAGGCCATACCCATCCAGCCACCGGCCAGAGAACTCCTTGCTAAAAAATTTTTGAAACCCACCCCTGTGTAATGGAGTTACAGTTCCAGTACTGTATTTTTCGGAGTATAAAATGCACCGGATTATAAGACGCATAAAGGTTTTGAAGAGGCAATTTAAAAAAAAAAAAACTTGTTGCGCTCTGCAAACCTCCCCAAAACGCCCACTTTTCATGAAAAAAGGGCATGAATAGCCTTCAGGAGGCTTGTAGAGTGCTCTTGGGGGGTGGGCAAAAATGAGCAAACAGGCCCATTTTTTATGAAAAAAAATGGCATGGATAGCCTTTAGGAGGTTTATAGAGTGCTCCTGGGGGCTGGGGGAGGGCAAAATTGAGC
>NC_045549.1:13958691-14002430 GCF_009769535.1 Thamnophis elegans
TTGGCTGCTTGTGAAATTGTGTTTTGCCTCTTTGTTATTTATTATGTGGTGGAAGAAATCCTGGAAATTCACATTCACCGGTTGTTCTATTTTAGGAATCTTTGGAACTGTCTCGATGTTCTCATTATCACAGTAAGTAAACCCATTTCAATACTGACCAGTTTGAAATATTCCTGAAACTTTGTAGGGAATTGCCAACTCTCAAGTCTCTGACCAACAAAGAAATGCCTCATTGTTTGTCCTTTCTACACCATAACTGTTAGAAATACCTTCTTTCTTGCTGCTGCTAGGAAAAAAAGTTATATATATATAAATGGCTGTCTGTGTGTCCGTGTTCCAACAAAACTCTGGAACGCCTCGAGCAATTTCAACCAAACTTGGTACACAGATGACTTACCCACTGGAAACAAATACTGTGGGGGTAAGACACCTCTAAAACCCCTCTCTATGTGTGTGTTCTGTTAAGATACAGCCTGTTGTGCCTTAAAATTGCTTCTACTGTACTGCTGTAAAATGGCTTCTAATGTACAGTGCAGTGGAGTTGCCATGGTAACAGCTTCACAGGCTCCCTCTGGTAAGGGAGAAAATCCAACATTAGAAATTACGTTTGGTCTGTACATTTCCCCCCTATAAATAATTACCCGGACAATCAGCTAGATGGAAATAACTAGTAATAACCGTCCCATGTTTGATGAATTAGTAACCATAGCTACTAGAACAGGAAGCCAGATGCTTATACTACAAAGCACTCTATACTGTATTTATCTACATTATTTATGTAGCTGCCCATTTGACTTTTTTGTTATGCTAGGAGGCTTACAATAAACAGATAAAAACATTTAAAACAAAAATATCTATGGAGTTTCTTAGTCATCCAGGTCATGGTTGTGCCAAAGGTGCTTTTTCAAAAGCCAATTGGACTTTCTGGTTTTTCTTTCAAAATGTTTCGTTTCACATCCAAAAAGCTTCTTCAGCACCTTTGAGACTTAAAAAAAAAAAAAAAAATGAATAGACGGGCATATTCTTAATCCATCATACATACAATCAGGAGATGGTTCTCTTAGATGGAGCTAGGTTTGAGAATAAAGCCAGGTTTTCAAGGCATTATGAAAGGACCAGAAGGATGGGCCATAAATTTCAGAGTGGTATTCAACTCTTTTTCAATCAGTTTTCAATGCCATTTCCTCAATTCTCTAGATATCTATTTATGGTATTAAAGATACCTAAAATGTTTTCTTCTGCTAGTACCATGTGTTAACTAGAAGTTAAAGGGACAGTTGTCTATACTGACAGGATTACAATATTATGCAGGAGCGGTAAAGTTAGTCCACTAAACTTTGTGTTTGGGGTTTTTCCCCCTGTTTTTCTATTCCCAGCTATCATTGGCAGCTATTGGATTGAATATCTATCAAATATCTACTGTGGATAAGCTACTGAAGAAACTGCTGGAAGGTCAAAATAGCTTCCCCAATTTTGAACCTTTAGCATACTGGCAAACCCAGTTCAACAATGTTGCAGCTGTTACCATGTTTTTCGTCTGGATAAAGGTAACTCAATTTTTACAGAGATAATTCAAGTAAATTAGGACATTTTATAAGAACATTGTTGTTGTTGTTTTGAAAAATAGAATATTTATAATTTGAGAGTGGAGAAAACCAATTTGCATTCAAGATCTGTCTCTTTTGCTCTTTTAATTGTGTATCTACTCTAAAAGTCAGGAACACAGAAAATTTTAAAAGTTCCCAATGTAGATAAAATCCTTGCAGTTAAGGGGTTTTTTAAATTGCTTTCTGGCATGACATATAAAATTATTTTAAAAGCTAATGAGCTTTTTCTAAAAAGGAGCAGAAAGTCCAATCCAATTTAGTTTTTGCTATAGTTACAGGAGTAATAATACAATTTAGTAATTAAGTGTATGACAATTCATGCTATTTACTTTGTATTTATTTTTGAGTTGTCAAAAAACAATCTTTGGAATAGTCCTTGACATAAAGTTTATTAATATTTAAGATATTATTTCCATATGACTTGTAATATATGAGAGAGCCGAGGTGGCATGGTAGTTAGAGTGCAGTACTGCAGGCTACTTCAGTTGACTGCTAGCTGCAGTTCGGCAGTTCAAATCTAACCAAGGTCAAGGTTGACTCAGCTTTCCATCCTTCCAAGGTAGGTAAAATGAGGATCCAGATTGCTGGGGTAATATGCTGACTCTGTAAACCACTAAGAGAGGGCTGTAAAGTACTATGAAGTGGTATAAGACTTATATAAATCTATCTATTGCTATTGCTAATTGGTTTGGAATTCGTTCGCTGCAATTCTTTCTAGTTGGTACCCCAGTTCTTCCTGCTACTGTTTGCTCTTTGTTTTAAACCATTTTCTTTTCTTTGTCAGCTTTTCAAATTTATCAGCTTCAACCGAACCATGAATCAATTGTCAACAACCATGTCGAGATGTGCCAAAGATGTTCTCGGCTTTGCAATTATGTTTTTCATCATCTTCTTAGCTTATGCTCAACTAGCTTATCTTGTCTTTGGGACCCAAGTTAACGATTTCAGTACTCTCCAGGATAGCGTGTAAGTACAATGAACTTCTTTGTTTGTTTGTATATTATAATTTAGATTTCTAAAGCTGCCCAACTCAACAGTTATGGTTGATGAATAAATTCAAAACACAACCATAATTCATTCAACTGGAGAAAGTAAGAACATGCAGGTACCCCTCGACTTGCAAAAGTTCATTTAGTGACTGTTTGAAGTTATAACAGCATTGGAAAAAGTGATCTATGACTGTTTTTCACACTTACAACCGTTGCAGCATCTCCATGGCCACATGATGCTTGGCATCTGGCTCGTATTTATGACGGTTGCATTGTCCCAGGGTCATGTGATCGCTTTTTGCAAATCTTCTGATCAGCAAAGTCAATGGGGAA
Organism: Thamnophis elegans; assembly: GCF_009769535.1. NCBI lineage: Eukaryota > Metazoa > Chordata > Lepidosauria > Squamata > Natricidae > Thamnophis > Thamnophis elegans. Next base: position 13,961,621 of record NC_045549.1, read on the forward strand.
GACTGATTCACTTAACAACTGTGTTACTAATGTAATAACTGCAGTGGTTCACTTAACAACTGTGGCAAGTAAAATGGGGCAGAATTTGTGGTAACAACTGCCTCGCTCAGCAACGGAAATTTTGGGCTCAGTTGTGTAAGTCCTGGACTACCTGTGATACACTACGTATATGCGCCCCAGAAGGCAGACACAGTGACAGAAAAATCATCCTTCCTCGGCTCCATCACAAGGTATTAGTTAATAGATGGGACATAAGGGATGCCCACTCTATTTCAGGTTATGAGAAGGGCAGAAGTGAAAAAAGTGTGGCACGACAAAACAGTGCTCGACTAAGCCGCGCCCGATTAAACCGCGTTGCTGACGTCATCAACAGGGTGACAACAGCGAGCGCGGAGAAAGAAGGGCGCTTTAAATAGTGCTTTGAAAGCAAGCTGATTCAACTTAAGGTAAGGGTTAGGTTTAGGGTTAGCTTTAGGTTTAGGGTTAGGGTTAGGTTTAGGGTTAGGTTTAGGGTTAGGTTAAGGGGTAGGGGTAGGTTTAGGGTTAGGTTAAGGGTTAGGATTAGGTTTAGGGTTAGGTTAAGGGTTAGGTTTAGGGTTAGGTTTAGGATTAGGTTTAGGGGGGTTAGGTTTAGGTTTAGGGGTTAATTTTAGGTTTAGCGTTTACAGCGTGTTTCTGTCTCCGCGCTGTTGTCGCCCTGTTGATGACGTCAGCTACGCGGTTTCGTCGAGCGCGGTTTAGTCGAACGTGGTTTTGTGGTGGAACCGAAAAAAGCAGTTCCTTAAATAGCCAATCCTATGCCATAAGAGCTTAGTTGATGACAATCGGAAACCTGCATTATACCCTAAAGTTTACTGGTAACAGGCACATTTCACATAGCAGACCTGGGCACCCAACAGATCACGATACATCATGATTCGTCACGTGATGCAATTGCGTTTCACACCCGTGCCCTACAGCATCCTCACAACTGCTTACACAGCTGCATTTGGAACCAACTGTAGCGGGGTTTTTTTTACAACATTTTAAATTTATTAATGTATAATATAAAATGCAAATGAAATTGGTAGGAAAATAAGGAAAGGAAAGGGGGAAGAGAAAAGGTCAGCATCCTGCGGTTCTGGAGCCGCATGTGGCTCTTACATCCCTCTGCTGTGGCTCCCTGTCGCTCAAAATATGCGTCACAACCGCCAATGTGTGATACCTGCTGGCACATGATTCTTTGAGCTTTTCGACCAACCATAGATAAATCCAAGAAAAGAAAAGTTTCATAAGAAAACAGAACATTTATCTCAACTACATATGCTAGTTCTGTAGCCGCTCAGGAAATAGTTAGGCATGGGAAGGGTTTTGTGTCTCCCGGTGTTTTCTGTGGAAACCGGTCCAAATGGCTCTTTGGGTATTTAAGGTTGCCGACCTCTGGTGTAGGGCAAAGGGGAAAAAGAAAGAAAAGGCGTTGATTTCCAACTCCCTTCGGTGCAGTTGAATAAGATAATAGCATCAAATCTCAACTTTTTAAACTTTTACATAATAATATAATCTAGCCATTTCTATAGCAACAAACACATCTGATCGGTGAAACCCAAAATCAACATTTCGTTTTTTTTCCACCTCAAGCACAAAGTCCAGAAGCGGTTTCCAAAGTAGAACAAACTCTAGTTTTTGAGAAATGTTCAAGGTCAGCCAGATCTAAAGTGCATTGCCCTACTCCTCATTCAAGGGATTGAAATGTAAATTACCGTGATTCAAAAGCTGTTAGTGAATTAGTAAATGTCTTACAGACTGTTAACATATAGTCTGATTCAGACTGTTAATATTTTGTCTGATTAGCTTGGGGTTATTTCTTACATATCACAATTACATGACATGAAATGTGTGGGCATCACCCCTGAAGACAGCCTCAATCAAGCCAAATGGAGACGGCTTTGCCAACAGGGGGACCCTGGAATAGCACTGGAATAACGCTCGGAAGAAGAAGTGCAGCCTAATTACACTCTGTCTTTTCAAAGGAAAGATCATATTGAGAAGTGGGGAGAGTAAGAAATACAGGTAGCCCTTGACTTCCAACCACAACTGACCACCACAAATTTCTGTTGCTAAGTGAAACATGTGTTAAATGAGTTTTGTCCCATTTTATGACCTTCCTTGCCCCGGTTGTTAAGTGAACCACTGCAGTTGTTAAGTTAGTACCGTGATTGTTAAGTGAATCTGGCTTCCCCATTAGATTTGGCTGTCAGAAGGTCACACAAGCTGTTCACATGACCAAGGGGGATACTTCAACGGCTGTAAGTGTGAATAAGTCAGTTTTTTTCAGTGCCGTTGTAACTTTGAACGGTCACTAAATGAACTGTTGCAAGTCGGGGACTAGCTGTAGAAGCCAGAGAAATTAAAAGACATGAGATATGAAAGTGACAATGACAGAACTGTGTATTTGTAAATTATCTTTGTTTTCACTTTATCCATACAATATTTCAATACTTTGTTCCTTAAATGATCTCTTCAGCAGCATCTTAAGAAATCCATCCAACCACATTGCTTGCGCTTCCTATCCTTTTCAACTCATTCACTGTTCCTTTGTATATTCATTTTGCAATATGGTCCTCATTTTTTTGTGATCATACACAAATCTCAATGAATTTCCTCCATCCTGGTCCGTCTTGAATCCAATCTGCTTCCACTCATTCATTCTTGAATCTGTTTGTTTGTTTTAGTTCACACTTCTTCCATACTCTATTTCCGTTGTATTCAGCTTACTTCAGCCTCTCAGCTACAGAATGCATTCAAACACCTCATTTTGCACTGGGAACATCCTGAAAGATTGAAGTTAATTGGTAAAGAAAATTCCAGTAGCACCCAGTGCCTTAACTGTTGGCTAAACTTTAGCGTGTTATTCTCTTTAAAGCTTTACTCAGTTCCGCATCCTGCTGGGAGATTTTGACTTTACAGAGGTTGAAGAAGCTAACAGAATCTTAGGACCCGTTTATTTCACTTCATTTGTGTTCTTTATGCTCTTCATTCTTTTGGTACGTAATTTTTTTTTTTGTTCCTTGATATTTTTGTTGCTGGTCATCTTTTCAAATGGAAGTTTATTTTGCATTATTATTTTTCAATACAGCTAATACGAGTTTTATGCTATGTATCTATGTACCAGAAGAACAAAAAAAAAAGGACTAAATCTCACCAGAAGCATGTACCTTCCAAATCCTTACATTGGTAATGGGAGAATCTCACTGCTGTCTTACTATACTAAAAAGTGGGCAGATTTCGCAAACATCAAATCAAAAAGGTGCAGATTCTATGCTTCTCTGTCAGGTCTAGGACAGCTTGCCATGGCCAACTCGCTGTGGCCAATTTGGCATGGGACAATTTGCCACGGAACAAGAGTTACACGAATAACAAAGAAGTGGTGGAATAGAATCATTAAAGAAAGGATGCCAAAGGCGGGACAGAATGAAATGTGAATGACAAAAAGCAAAATAATTATTTAATTATTTTAAATAATTAAATTTAATTTTTGAATTGCCCTGTGCCAAGCTGTCCCCCAGTGAGTTGCCCATGGACAGTGGTGTATTAACCGTTAAGCAGGATAAGCATGCGCACCAGGCCCCTGGGGGCACCACAAAGTTGAGAAAGAAAGAAAAACCCGATGAAGATTTGTACAGTATGTACAAAAGAGGGGGGCGCTGTTAGGTAAGCTCCCCCATTGGGAGAGCGAGTACGTTCAGCGAAGCGTTGTGACAGTTGTGTTGGAGAACACACAAACCAGCATTCAGAGACACTGCAGTTTAAATAGGCTTTTACTTTCGTGGAAAATAGAGGTATCAGAGTCTATCAAACAGTCCAAGTCATACACGGATAAGATAGTCAGTCATCAGCGTCTTTCAGTTAAGGGATAATCCAAATAACATAGTCTAGTAACATATAATCAGTCCAGTAATCAAGGTTTGCTAACAGTTGCAAAACTTACAATAGCTCACGGCACTCAGATCAGATCAGCCCAGCATCTAACTAACAGAGAGAGCGCTAACAGGCATTCGGGCTCCCTCTTATGGCCGATTGAGGAATACAGCAACCAATCACATTTTACAGTATGGTTTAAAGAAACAGGTACAGCATTGCTATATGATTTATATATTGCCAACCCAACCGTTAGATTATATTCCTAACAGGCACCAAGATTTGTCAGTGCTTAGAGCACCAGTAAGCCTTAATCCGCCACTGTCCATGGAGAGTTGTCCTAATGGTGAATTGACCAGGGCAAGTTGGCTATGTTGAGTTGTCCCATTCCACCTCTGTGCCTATCAAAATCAAAACCCATACGGTTCGCATTGGGCATACATGAAATGCCGGCTCACAGGTATCCTGTGCTAGCAAGTAATGAAGCTGCTTCTTTTTCTGAATATATAAGGAGACATTAATACAAGTGGCAATGTAATATCTACTTTTCATATCAAAATGAATGAAACTTAAGGGTGTGCCCTGCTATATTTCCTTCTGCATTGTTCACATGCCACATAAATGGCTTCATTTTTGTTTTTTTTCTAATGACCAATGATAAACCCGCAAAATCAACTTAAAGGGGACCAGAAAAAAATTGTTTAATATTTGCAGTTGCCAAAGTTACCATATTTTTTGGAGTATAAGACAAACCTTTCCCCCCCCCCAAAAAAGGGTGAAAATCGGGGTGCATCTTATACACTGAATACAGAATTTTTGGCCTCCTGAAACCCCACCCCTTCACAAAAATGGACGTGCAGAGGATTGGGAGGCCTGCAAAGTGCTTCTGGGGAGGGCAAAAATCAGTGAAAAACGGGCCGTTGTTTGCTCATTTTGGGAGGGGGCGGTCCCAAGGAGCACTCTACAAGCATCCTAAAGGCTATGCAAGCCCCTTTTTTGTCCCCCAAAAAATGGGCCATTTTTTGCTCGTTTTTGTCCGTCCCCCCCCCCCAACCCCCAGGAGCACTTTGCAGGCCTCTCAAACTCTCTGCATGCCCTGTTTTTCACAAAAAAATGAAGCATGCAGAGAGTTTGGGAGGTCTGCAGAGTGCAAAAACCTTTTTTTTAAATGTACCTCTTCAAAATCTTGGTGCGTCTTGTACTCCAAAAAAATACGTAATTGCTAGAGATATTGAGAAATTACTTGTTTTGTACTGAGATTTTTAAAAACAGGAAGTCAGCATTTTTTAAAAAAAAAAATTTCTAAAGTGCTTTTCTTAAACAGAACATGTTTGTGGCCATAATCAACGACACATATTCAGAAGTCAAATCTGATATGATACAGCAGAAGTCAGAAATGGAACTTTCGGATCTTCTTAAAAAGGTAATCTCATCCTTGGATTGTAATGGTTTAACACCAAATTATCTCATTGTTTTCACGATTATTTATTCAAATGACTCAAGGTGTCGAATATATCCAACACAACCTCTTCCTTCTATTTTCCCCATAATGACAACCCTGTGAGATGACTTGGGCTGAGAGAGAGCAACTGGCCAAAATCACCCAGCTGGCTTGCATGGCTAAGGCTGGACTAGAACTCACAGTCTCCTGGTGACTGGTTCAAAATCAGGACTGAGGAGGGACTTAAACTCATTAGTGTTTAGAGTGTTGACTTAATTAAAATCAGGGCTTGTGATATTTGGTGTCCATCATAGAACAGTTTAACTACTTGTTTGGCCTGTTGTAACAAACTGATTATAATTCCATTTTTGACTAAATTGGAGTAACACCCTGAGCAAGATAATTGATCTAAGAAATTTAAATAACGGAATAAGATGACAAGAGAGTTGTTTCCATGTACTAATGGGATGTGGGGAGGAAAATATTTATCATTTTTTTAAAAATTAAAATGAAAAAGACTAGAATATCTTCCTGGCACAATCTGTTGTTACTAGAACCTCATCTGACAATCAGCTATCATACCTATATATATAACAGGGTCTGGATATGATTTATAACAGTGTTTTTCAAACTTGTCAACTTTAAGATGTGTGGAATTTAATTCCCAGAATTCCCCAGCTGGCTGGGGATTTAGAAATTTTAAGGGTAAGTAAATCAGTTATTTTAACAAATCCTTATAAATTAACAAAAGCTATAGAAATGTGTTCTGACCCCCCTCGTCCCATACCAAAACACTCCAAGCCAAAGATATTTTACAGAATTTATTCACAGACAGACAGATCCTTGGCAGCAATCCGGCACAGATAAGCCGAGGCAGCAATCCAGCCTGCCAAGCTCACAATACTGTTCATCAAGCATTAGTTAATGCGTTGACTTCTGCAAAAAGGGCAGAAGTCTGGAGAGGAGCCTAATGACCACCAGCTGGGTGCAATTTCCTCCTGTAATTGCGTAATTGTTCCCTACGCCTATTAGCTCTTTGCTGCCGGGCATCTAGGAACAATTCCCTTGGCTCCTCCCCACTGCTGATGTCCAGATCACACTCCCTTGTCTCCTCTCCACTGGCCCAAGGCTCAGTCGCCTCCTGTTGGCCAACCAGCCTCTCTGCACCCTGCTCGGAGTCGGAACCCTGTCCAGGGTCCTCCACATCCTCCAGAGCCGACTCATAGGGCCCCTCGCTGTCGGAGTCTGGTGGCAGCTCCAACGGCTCCTGCTGGGCCACAATAGAAACGGATCCAGGCAACTCATACATATACTGTACTTATGACCTCACACTTCTATGTAAACATCTCACACAGGATACTTATGAAGTAACATATTGTTTGAAAAGGGGGATCAAAGCAAAAACCACCCAAAATGGGTAGAAAATTGGGGGTGGGTGGAGGGTGGAATCACCTCATTTAAAGTCTGCAATTGTTAGGTCATTCACTTCTGTTTGAAACCCCAAGGCGCTTCACTGCATTGCTTGCCTAACAACTGTACCCACATAAGGAATATATCGCTCTCCTTTTTCAGGGATACACGAAAGCCATGGTGAAATTAAAATTGAAAAAAACACCAGTCGATGACATTTCAGAGAGTCTGCGCCATTGTGGAGGCAAATTAAATTTTGATGAACTGCGGCAGAACCTAAAGGGGTAGGTTTGCACAGTTTCTTCTTCTTTCGTACAAAGACTAAATAACAAGTAAATGACCACACTGTTGCTTTTAGAAGAACCACTGTTTCCCACAGCCCCGAAACAGAGGAAAGAAACAGAAAGCAAAGGAATTTGATAAGAAAAAAAGAAAGAAAATGATTAAATCTGCTTTACCATACGGTTGTTTGCAATTTCTCTCCATATCTTTCTGTCCTTGCAAACTAGTCTTCTTTGAATCATATCCATTCCCTTTTGTTTGATTTCTCATGTTTCATTTTCAGATTCTCATCGTTTCTTTTAAATCATGGGGTTTTTTTGTCTTTCCTTTACCTCCCTTTATGTTTGTGATTGGATCCTTATTTACTCTTTCCATAAACCAGTTTATCTCAATGAACTTCTTTGTATCATTTGCGTATGAAAATATATGTCCATTCTTTTAAGTATTTCTTATAGGTATCCATAAAACATACTTTATTTCCATCCTATAGCACTCTCATCTCAATTAAGTAAGTTACAAGAAAGGGTCTGTCTCCTTGTATATTTACTGGCTTAAAGTAAAGATGTGATTACTCCACAGTAGTAATTTTTCAGGGCATACGTTTATACAGAGTAACACTTCTGGTTGCATTTAGTGACTCTGCTAATTTTATGACAGTTCTACAAAACAGTAATATAATTAAGTTGCTGGATACTGAATGCCTATGTGATGGCCCCTTATTTATTCCTAGCACAAGAAAATAATTTTTATTGAGACATTTAAAGCAATCATATTTAAAAACCTAGGTTTTACTTCCAGAAAGGGACGTACGGATGCTGAGATCGAAGCCATCTTTACAAAGTATGACCAAGATGGGGATCAAGAATTGACGGAGTTGGAGCATCAGCAAATGAGAGATGATTTGGAGAAAGAGAGGGTGAGCTTTACGTTGGATGGCATGATTGTATTCTTGAAAAATAAGGCGGGAAGGGATGATTTGTTAGCCTGAACTGCAATTGAATCAGAAATAAATCTTCATGGCTATGAATGCCGTACAAAATTCTGGAATTTTATTTCTTTGGAAATTTATTTTTTGATTTCAGAGAAGCATTTTTTCCTAGTTCTGTTTACTAAGTTTGTACCAGTGGTGGGTTTCAAATTTTTTTTGAACCTACTCTGTGGGTGTGGCCTCCTTTGTGGGAGTGGCTTCCCGGCCATGTAACCTAGTGGGAGAGGCTTGCCAGCCATGTTTTCTCTCTCTCTGTCTCTGTCTCTCTCTGTCTCTCTGTCTCTGTCTCTCTCTCTCTCTCTTTCTCTTTCTTTCCTTTCTTTTGTCTCTCTCTCTCCCTTTTTCCTTTTTTTCTTTCATCTCTCACTTTTTCTTTCTTCCTTTCTTTCTCTCTCTCTCTTTCTCTCTGTGTGTGAGTGTGTGTGTGTGCATGTGTGTGTGTGTGTGTGTGTGTGGGTCAGTAGTGGGTTTCAAAATTTTTTGGAACCTCTTCCAAAAGAGGTGGCCTGCTTTCCGGGTCCACTGGTGGAACCTCTTCTAACCGGTTCGGTAGATTTGATGAACCGGTTCTACCGAATAGGTGCAAACTGGTAGGAACCCACCTCTGGTTTGTACAATCTCATTTTATTGCTAATGAAGATCTCTGGCTGCTGAGTTTTGAATGACGGGGCAACAAAATAGCGTACAGGTAGTCCTCAACTCATGACCACAATGGAGCCCAAAATTTCTGTTTGTTAAGTGAGACATTTGTTAAGTGAGTTTTGCCCCATTTTACGGCCTTGCTTGCCACAACTGTTAAGTGAATAACTACAGTTGATAAGTTGGTAACCTGGTTGTTAAGTGAAACTGGCTCCCCATTGAAGGTTGCAAGATATGACCTTGGGACACAGCATTGGTCATAAGTATGAACCATTTGCTGAGCCTCTGGATTTTGATTACATGATCATGGAGATACTTTAAAGGTCGTAACTGTGAAAAATGGTAATAAGTCACATTTTTCAGTGTCATCGTAACTTTGAACAGTCACTAAATGAACTGTTGTAAGTCGAGGACTACCTGTATTAGGCTTGGATAGGAAATGTTTTGCTCATCCTGAATTGTGGTTTGGGCACTCTACTATTATCTTGAAAGAACCACAAAACTATTCTCAGTTGGTCAAGCAGGTTTCCATTGCCTGCAAATATGACACACTGATTGTAGGAGTAAGGAAGAGTCAAATTCTAACAGTTGTGTTTGTTTCCACTAAGGAGGACTTAGAGCTAGACAGAAATTCTCTAAACCGTCCACTCAGTGGCCGTAGCTTTCCACGAAGCCTCGATGATTCGGAAGAAGATGATGATGACGACAGTGGACACAGCTCCAGAAGAAGAGGCAGCAGCTCAAGTGGTGTCTCCTATGAAGAGTTTCAAGTGTTTGTGTTACAGTTTTATTTCCCCTGTCAAATCCCATTTTATTAATTCTAAAATACGGAATTATGATATGATTTGTAATACCTAACTCTCTTTCCATACAAATCTGCTTTCCAATTGTACCCTGGCTGAAAATAACTCTCCGGAGTAGACCTAAGTGTCAGGATTCCAAGTAACAGACCCAAGGCAATCAAGAATCTGAGCTCTGGTGGTTTCTCAAAGCATCGATTTATTAGGATTGTCATATTGGCACATTTGGGGAAACCCAACTCTGGTTCCCCCCCCCCCCCCAATCAAAATCCAAAATTCTTGCCCTCATGTCACACATCTACCACATAGTCCAATCAGGTCACAGTCCCATCTTCAGCGGGCTTTGTTCTGCTCCTCTCCAACACCTGGTGAAGCGTCCTTGGCTCCCACAGGAAAGAATGTTATGTTGGCTACGCATCCCCCAACTATCTCTACCTCCCTTATTCCCACAGCTCCAACCAGCCTCCCTGCGGCAGCCCTAATGATGCTCCCAAAATGGTTTCAGGGCTGACACTAAAGCTACTTCAGAAATTCTTATCCAAGAGTCCACCAGACTTAATCGTTATGGATATCCCTCAGAAAAGTAGTAGATGAAAAGTTGGTGTAGCTGTTATTCTACCTATCTTTGGGATAGATATTTAAAAGAGAACGTGTTGTTCATACTGTTCTTGAAACCATAACTGTATCAAAATGCATTTTGCTTTCAGTTTGGTCCGCCGAGTGGATCGCATGGAACATTCCATAGGCAGCATTGTATCCAAGATTGATGCTGTCATAGTCAAGCTGGAAACTATGGAGAGAGTTAAACTGAAGCGAAAAGAGGTCTTGGGCAGGCTGCTTGATGGAGTTGCGGAGGTAAACTTGCTTACACTGGCTAAATAGTCAGTATTTTGCAAAAGTTACTGTTTTATGTTTAATTCCTTCAGTTGAAAGGACATCGCTAATTGATCATGTGCCATATAGCCATTGTCAACTCTTCGTGAGCAACGTAGATAGATTTTTGTTATAATAATCTGTCTTTTAACTTGCTCTTTCTAGTTCAACCCCCTGCTTAGGCAGGAAATCCTATAATATTTCAGACAAATGGTTATCCAGTGTCTTAAAAACTTCCAGTATTATATTATATGTGGTACTATGAATTATAATCAATAATTCCTAGCAAGTTATTTGGTCAGAGTTATACCATTCTGATTACAGATAGTTCTCGACTTACAACTGCTCCTCACACAACTGTTACAGCATCCCCAGGTCACACGATCAAAATCTGGGAACTTAATAACTGACGTGTATTTACAACAGTCGCAGCATCCTGGGATCATATGATTGCCATTTGCAACCTTCCCAGGTGGCTTCCGACAAGCCAAGTCAACGGGTAAAGCTGGATTCTCTCAATGATTACATGATTCACTTGGTTCCACCACAAAACCGCGTTCGACTAAAGCGAAACCGCGTACCTGACGTCATCACAGCGCGACGAAAAAAGCACGCTGTGAACGCTAAAGCTAAAATTAACCCCTAAACCTAAACCTAACCCTAAACCTAACCCTAAACCTAACCCTTAACCTAACGGTAAACCTAACCCTAACCCTTAACCCTAAACCTAACCCTAACCCTTAACTTAACCCTAAACCTAACCCTAACCCTTAACCTAACCCTAAACCTAACCCTTACCTTAACTTGAATCGGCTTGCTTTCAAAGCGCTTTTTAAAGCGCCCTTTTTTCTCCGCGGTCGCTGTTGTCGCGCTGCTGATGACGTCAGCGACGCGGTTTAATCGGGCGCGCTTTAGTGGACCGCGGTTCTGTCGTGCCACGGATTCACTTAACACCTCTCTTGATCACCGTAGATAAAAAGGTCATATAATCGGGCGCAGTTGACTTAGCAACCGCCATGCATAGCAATGGAAATCCTGGTCCCAATTGTAAGTTGAGCACTATCTGTGATTATTAAAAAATAATTCAGAAATGTGTTTATTTCTTTGTGCTAAAAGAGAGTTTAGCTACTTGAGCATGATCAGAGATTGTGGTATTCCTGCTTAGGATGAAAAGCTGGGTTGTGAGAATGAAGCGCACAGAGATCAGATGGAGAGGCTTGTACGAGAAGAACTGGAACACTGGGAATCGGATGACGTTGCTTCCCAAGTAAGCCAACGATTGGGAACCCCAGTGGGAGTCAACAGCCATGGACGGACCAGGAATCCGCGCCCTTCTTCCTCACAGTCCACAGAAGGCATTGATGGAGGAGGGGGAGGGGGAAAGGAAGGGGGAGGGGGAGGAAATAGAGGGAGCAACATCCACGTCTAGGAGCACTTGTATTTGCTCAAAATATTTTCCACAAATCATGAGTTAGCTAATGACAAGATGCCTTGGGACAGGGCTGTGAGTTTATAGAGCAGGGGTGTCAAACTCGATTTCATTGAGGGCCGCATCAGGGTTGTGTTTGACGGGGGGGGCATGGCCATGGTGGGTATGGCCATCTCAATGACACTTGTGTTGGGGGCACCTGTGGTGGCCCAAGAAGGGCTGGGGGGGGATCCACTTTTGCTAGTAGTTTGTTTTGCTAGCACTCTGCCAGAGAAAATAGAGCTTGGGGGGTGGGCACACGGATCCCTGGGCTCCATTTTCAGCTATGATGGCTTCCTGAAGCCCTCTGCCAGTGAAAAGGGCGCTGCCCTCTTGAGTTTCGTTTTCACTGGTAGAGGCACCATGGACCACACCTTGGCTTTTTCCAGGGCGGCCCCTCACAGGCCTTGAGTTTGACATCCCTGTTATAGAGTATGATATAAGAAACCATCATGTTGTTATCTGATCTGTTTTTTAAAACCAGAGCTGCTTGTTTTAAATGCCCTTGGTTTCCTTTCCAACTCCTTTCATTAGAAAGATGCACATTTCTCTATTTGTTAGGAGAAAATAGGTAAGCTAGTAAATTTATTTCCCAGTTCTAGATCTTAAGGTAATTATTACCTGGCAGTAAGACATATTGGAACCAGAGACACACTTCTAAAAAAATGTGCATAAAATACACTATACATAGCTGCTTCATACGGCGTAATCAAGTCTATATGATTTTCTTCTGACACTCTTCCTTTTTTAGTTGAAACAGGTAGTCTATAATACATTCTCTGCAAAATAATACATACAGAAGTAATATCTGTGTTTGGCTGCATGAATTAGCTTATCGTTATTTCAATATGATAGATTTGTCTTTTAATCTTGTAAGATTTAAGCTTACCAAAAAGGAATTCCTATTTTGATAAAGCCTATTTTATATGGTTGTTGGGAGGATAACCGTCATTATTCTCAAAGCCCCTTTGAGAAAAAAATTTATGACACAATTTAGCAACGTTAATCATCTTGCAGGTGAAAATGCATGATTGTAGGAAAATTTTCCCATAATAGGATATTGTTCTAAAAGGGCCACTTATAATTGTCCCTGTGAATTTATGTACTGGAAAAAGCATTCTCCGGAGCATAATCTTCATAAGACCATAAAACAGGGATCCGATTAAATATATTCTGAAGGCATTTATGAAAATAATTTATGTAAAAAATAAATAAACAAACACACTGCTAAATGAGCTGTTCTAACAGAAAACTGGACAGCACAACAAACAGTATTTAATAGGGAGCTTTTGAAAGGTTTATATTCTTGTATTTCATTGCATGTAAGTCAAAACCAGAGAGGCTGGGGGAATGGTATACAAGTGCAGGTCAGATTGAGATGTAGAAAAATCGCATGTAACATATTTCAAAATGTAACATGTATATATGATGCATATCTGGCCACCAGATTGCTTCTGGCAGGGAGGACCAGATATGTTCTATACCAGTCTCCAAATTTGTCAACTTTAAGGCTTCTGGGAATTGAAGTCCACAAGCCTTAAAGTTGCTAATGTTGGAAACCCCTGTTCTATACTGTAGATGCTTCATCTTATGTTGTTCTGATGTTCATGGCAGGAAGGGAAAGAACACTCCTTGAGTTACTCAAAACATGCTAAGCTAAGCTTTGTAAAATGCTTGTAACCTTAACTTCTGAAATCACCCATGCTTTGGGTATTGAGGTAGAGTGGGAAACTGTTCACACGGCTTACTATGCTTGATTTTAAATTATATCTTCTTGTTCTTTTTAGCAACCTTCAAAACAATAGAGTTTCACATAAAGGAGTATTATGGAAACCAAAGGTTTGCATTCATATGGTAATAGCTTACATTTTGTAACATGTTGTTACTTCATAACAAACTTCATTTTGAAGTGCATTAAGATTTCATGGGATAGCCATGCACGTTGACAATGTACACATACATTTAAAGTATGACAGCAAAGAAGCTTGAGTATCTGCTATTTTGCACACTGTGTATATACATATATATATGCTTCCAAAGTGCCAATATATTTCTAGGATAATGTTGCCTTAGAAAAGAATATAAATGTTAATTTTGAACATTTCACATAATGGTAAAAATGTACCAATGAACAACTTCCTGACCAATAAAGATTGTGTGTGTTTTGAAGTTGTGAGTGGTTAAAAGGGGGGGAAAGTGAGCTTTGCATCAATTTCAAAGGAAGAGGATTTTTTTTCTCTGCTCTTAAGTGCCATCCAACTAATTGTTTGTGAAATAAAACCAAAGATTTATAATATGTATTTTTATTTGCTTTAATATTTCTAGTTATAGGGCTTTGTATTTCACTGATTACAATCTCAATCATGACTTTCTTTCTATGGTCATTATGGGAAGCTAAACAGAAACATTAAATAAAAATGGATATTACTAGTGCTTTCTCTTTTAGATCTTTTAACCCATAAAAAGACAGTGAAGTTGGTTGAAAGCTTGTAAACAACATACCTGGTCATATGCACCAGATCAGCAGATTAAAGGTTATTTTTGTCTTCCATGGATACTTGGTCACATGGATTAAAAATAAGAAAATTCCTTTTCTAATTCTGTCATATCAATTTAGTTATTTATAAAAAAAATATTGCTGGCATAAGATTGTGTGCAGGTAGTCCTCAACTTAACAACCATTCGTTTAATGACCATTTGAAGTTGCAACAGCACTGAAAAAATTACTTATTGTCACCTTTTGCAGCATTGTAGAGGTCATGTGATCAAAATTCAGATGCTTGGCAACTGGCTTGTATTTATGGCGGTTGCAGTGTCCTGGGGTCCTGTGATCACCTTTTGCGACCTGACAAGCAAAGTCAATGGGAAAGCCATATTCACTTAACAGCTGTTTTACTAACTTAACAACTGCAGTGATTCATTTAACAATTGTGGCAAGAAAGGCCACAAGTGGTGGGGAAACTCACTTAACAACTGTTTTGCTTAGCAGTGGAAATTTTGGCCACAGTTGTGGCTGTAACTTGAAGAGACTGTATAGTAATTTATTCTAAATATAATTGAGCTGCCCACATGATACAATAAACATTTCAAGTTTGGAACAAAACAATTTCATCTGAAACACTCCTGTGTATCATGGAAACACCCTCCACAAAGACCCAAGAATGGCTTTGAGTTTTCCTTATTCCATTGAAATAAAACTTAAATGTTTTGACTCTTTAAGCCATACAGAATAGGAACAAAATTCTACTCCTCTGGGAATTTTTTTGTCTAGTTTTCACCCAAGTTTATTAACACTCTTTTAGCTCATTAAATAAAGTGTTTACCAAAATAGCATAATCTCTTTTATCAGCACTCTTTCAATTAGCACTTAATAGGTTAGACTTCAGCAAGATTTGTTTTACTTGGAAATTCGGGGTGGAAGAAGCAGATGAACTTAGCTTACATTACAGTTTAAAATTTAAATTTAATCATTAATTAAATCACAGCCAGAGCTAAATTAACAAAGTAAATGAAAACCTAGCCCTGCGCAATAAAAAAGAGCAAAATCTGCTCATTGAGCATTTAAAACCACAGGTTTTTTTACTCTTCACATCATAAAAGGTCAGACACACACCAAACCTTGAGCAGAAAAAGCAGAATTAATCAATCCAGGTCAACGTAGAGGCTTTGCATTTTAAAATGTATCCTGAAACTTACTATCAGCAAAACACAAAAGAAGATTAAAAACAAACCTTTTTTTAAAAAAAAAAAAAACACCACAATTTTCTTTTGAAGCTCAGAGCCCAGATCAAAACTTAAGATGGGTATTGCTTCAAGGTCTGGATATTCTGTAAAATTCTTTACACATCCCTAATTCATTGACAGTACTATTATAGAACTTGTCTTCACATTTCATTTACTACTAAGTAATAACGATACCTCATTTTAAGAGACACACATCTTTATGACATCCTCTGTAGTTGAGACAATCTAATTATCTTCAGTTATCTCACTGTCACATGGAATTTTTCCTTTCCAGTATAAATCTTAATACAGAGAATCTGTAGTGCCTCGTTAATTATACCAGCAATACAGACAGGAGCCAGGATCTGCCCTGCTCTTATTGGCCAATCAAGTCTGTTATGGGGATACCATCTTCTCATCCAGTCATCCAGGGATTGACTTCTATGTCCATTTTTTCTTGGACTGCAAGAGATCAGATATCTGGCTTGTGCAGTATAGATACCTCAGATAGAATTTTGAGGGGCTTCGTGTTCTCTTTTATTTTTCAAAAAAGATTGGCTTAAACTGGCCCTCAGTTTGAAGGCAATAGCTGTACAACAATTGCAATTCCATAATTATTACAAAATATGAGCCAGCAAGGTGTTTCAAGAACTGTATACCGTATGTTACAAGAACTAAATGTTTATTATAAAAGTACAATGCTGTGTTAAATAAGGATAGTCTCTTGCTAAGTATACTTCTTCAGAAATTTCAATTTCAGATATGCAAATGTGAGAAAAGTTATAGTCATACATATAAGTGCAACGTGATTCTTCCACAAGTCCCAAGAAGTTGTGCCAATGCCTTGCATTTCCAAATAGTCTTCTCCAGTGCATCTAAAAACAGGGGTTAAAATTTTTTGTATTAGGACAGTGCAATTCTTAATTTACTTTTTTTATTTGTAGATGTAAATTCATACAGATAGTCCTCTGCTTACGCCCATAATACAGCCAGTCCATGATTTTTGAATCTTTTTCATGACAGTCATCAAGCAAACACTGCGGTCATAAAGCGAATGCCACAGTCATTAAGAGTATGGTCATTAAGCAAACTCATTGTTTGCTATGCCTTGTTGTGGCAGAAAACTAGAGATGAATAGCAAGTTTTGGGCAGAAATATCATATTTTTAAAGTTTAAATTTTGGTGAATAACAATGAAATATGCTAAGAATGCTTCTCCGGTTGTTTTCATGTGTGCTTTCTTTGCTTTTCTGGAAGCCCCAGTAGAAGTGTGGTGCATATACACCTTCAGAGTCAATTATAAAAATATAAACCTCCACAAGGATGCAACAAATTTAATGCCCCATGAACGATGCTTCGCTCAACATGCTCTGCAAGCCACCCTTCCAAACGTTTTGCCCCCGTCAAGTTGGCAACAGTTCCATACCTTATTCACTAGCAAGTCCTGAATATTTTTACGTAATAAACATCTCCTTTAAAAAAAAACAGCATGAGTAATAATTAAAGAAACCTGGGCACTGTTATTTGTTTGTTTTACTTTTCTAGATGGTTCAACAGTTTGCCATGTGACAGATGCTTACACTGTATATGGAGAAGTAGAAACACATGTTGCGTTGACCCCTTCTGGGGTTTCAGTGCAAAATCTGAGTCCAGTAAATTCGTTGATTTGTAAAGCCTTTGAAAAACAGACAGATAATGGAATTACTTGCTTATATTATCTGAAAGGTTTCCCGTGCAGTTGGACCTAAAAGGCAACAAAATGACAGGAATGAGAGTGCTTTGCTAAAATTAAAGCAACATCAGAATTTTTAAGCCTTAATAAATAGGGAGATATTGATGCCCCATTATGTTGATGTTCTAAATTATCAGAATTTTTAAGCCTTAATAAATAGGGAGATATTATTATTCTGCTCTCCCATGCAGTATCCAGTTCAAATTTACCAGTTTGTAACAATTTTTTGGATGAACTGCATAAGTCACATGTACAAAATAGATGAGGATCCATAGCTTTAGCACTTCATATGCAGCTATATAACACACTAGGCCATAAACTATGGTTTATAAGGTAAACTATGGTTCATACAGCAAACCTAACCAAAGCTACATCAAATAAAGCCAGATGTTTTAATGTGTGGTGTGAATCATGACACCGTGATCTATCCCTCTTTCTGAATCTCCTAAGAAGCACTGCAAATGGTAGATCCATTTGAATATTTAGTTGAAATCACAGACACTGCCCATTCAAAAATTATAGAGTTGGAAGGGATCCTTTGAGGATTCTTGGCACATCACAAAACCCTGTGTACAACTATAGAAGAGGAGAGCGTGTTAGTTAGGGTGGCAAAAAAATCAGAACTTGGTACCATCTTTTCCAATTACCAAATTGTATTAAAAGACATACACTTTTTTTTTTTTGCCACTATGTGGGAGTTACTTATGTAGGATAGAATTTTTCTTCTAAAGCTGAAATCACACAAAGTTCTCAAAATAAACCACTAGATGTCAACATTAGATTACGATTTATTCCATTTTTCCGTTTGTAACTTCAAAATATTGCAGTTTCTTGGACTTGGCTCTGGAGAAGAAGAACATTTTCTAAAGAGCTTCCATGAAAGTAGTTTTCTCACCACTAAACAGTACTTCATTTAGTTTATAAATATTAGGTTGCTTGAATACACAGCTGGTTCACAGGAAACCATGGAAATAGACCAAAGGATGTCTGTCTGGACAATGTGTGCAGTGCAGGACATATCCTACAATCCCTCAAATGGTTCTTTAGCTGGTGTGCTAGAATTCCTTAGCAGGCAGAATAACAATGAATAATAAAAGAATAAAAGCAGAATAACAGGCAGATTAACAATGTTTCCCCAAAGGGGTGTCTTGTGCAAATGGGTAAAATGTGTGGTGGCGCCAGTGAAGAGGACAAGCAATAATTACAATAGAAAAGGTACTTGAATGGTCTTCTAACACTTCTGCAAATGCTGCTTCTGAAAAGTGGGGTTTTGCTTCAAGTAAGACTGTAGGAAAGCACACCCACCCACCCAAAGCCAAGGTGGCGCAGTGGTTAAATGCAGCACTGCAGGCTACTGCTAGATCAGCAGTTCAGCGGTTCAAATCTCACCGGCTCAGGGTTGACTCAGCCTTCCCTCCTTCCGAGGTGGGTAAAATGAGGACCCAGATTGTTGGGGGCAATATGCTGACTCTCTGTAAACCGCTTAGAGAGGGCTGAAAGCCCTATGAAGCGGTATATAAGTCTACTGCTATTACCCACTTCTCTTCAAAAAAGGAACAGATCCTCCCCAATCCCGCTGTAAGCCAAATAGAGAATGTCCTTCTATCTCAGAGGTGGGGAACCATGGCTTCTTATGACTTGTGGACTTCAACTCCTAGACTTCCTGAGCCAGCTTGGCCATAGTTCCCCATCCCTCTTCTAGCGTATCATGTCTGTATGAACAAGGACAACCTTTGGAGGTAAAGTGTTCAAATCCCAACATCTTTGGGGATGGCAGAGCTTTCATGAATCCCTGGGAACTGCTGAATGGTACTGACATCCTGGAAGCATGTAAGACAATTTTCCTAAACAGGAACATGTCCACTTTAGCTCCAAGAGACTACATGAAGCCATGCCAAGGAAGAAAAGACCATTCTCCAGTCAATTCTACCAGTTTGATAGTTCGGATGATGAGTTCTTTCACAAATAGCTAACAAATAAAACTAGTGATAATATTATTTACATTTAGGCCATAGCGAGGGATACTGAAGTATTCCAGCCACGATAACGAAGATGTAATGGTTGTGAGATTTACCAATACACCAGAAAAAAACCTGCAAGGAAAAAAAAAGGGTGAGGGAGAGACATCTGTTATGGCATAGAATTTTGTCCAGAGCTCCACAAAAGAATTTTGCATTTATATCCAGGATTCATTCCTCATCCATCATTGCCACTGCATATACAGTATACAGAATACGGGAAGATTTGTGACTTTCACGTTTCCTGAGAAGCAAAGTTCCTGCAATTTGTTTATTTATGATTGCTATTTTAGGCTCTTTTTCAAAAGAATATTGTCTTTGGAAACACACAAGCTCTCTCTTGACAGCAAATTGAAAGTCACTGGCCTTTCTGTACTAGCAATTCATAGTGGTAGCTACTCATCCCTGATCTGTAAGAAAACAACCCAACATGAAATCCGCTCTCCCTGATGCTGACTCTATTGTCTCTGGTTCTAATCATGCCTGATCGTTTGCCTTACTTCCAAATTACTGGATGACAGAGTTTAAGAAATTCTATGCACCCCAAAGATACCTTTGGAGGGTGGCAGAATAAAAGCAAAGAACTAACAACTAAAGCTGAGTTTTGCCTGTCTAACTCATAGATGGGAGATGAAAGTAATGTCATGGGGGCCATCAGGACACAGGTATCCCATGATTAGTTGCAATTATGTAAACTTGAGTGCCTTTCATGCTCCCAAACCTGTGTTATCTGAATGGGGAGACTAGTAGCAGGGAAGAATGGCAAACAAGTTATATTTCTAACTCCAAAGCAACTAAAGACCCTGGGTCGCTTCCAGAGGCAAAATATCTGTCAAGTTTCATGTATCCAGGAAAAGAGAATCAGGCCCAAATTCCTGAGTTGATAACCCTGTTAAAAAACTAGAAAAAGCAATGAAGTGTCCTATATACTTTTAAGAGTGAACCTTTTATGATTATGGTTAATTTAGTCTAAATTAAGCTAATCAGATTCATGAACTTATCCTGTATTACAGATGGATGGATGGATGGATGCAGTGGTGGGTTTCAAAATTTTTAGAACCTCTTCTGTAGGTGTGGCCTGCTTTATGGGAGTGGCTTGCCGGCCATGTGACCAGGTAGAAATGGCTTGCCAGCCATGTGACTGGGTGGGAGTGGCTTGCTGGCCATGTGACTGAGTGGGAGTGGCTTGGCAGACATTTGACTGGATGGGCGTGACCAACTTGTAAAATGTGGTGAAACTCACTTAACAACGCTCTTGCTTAGCAACCAAATGTTGGCTCAGAAACTTTGGCATTTGAAGCATGCAAGTCTTAAAGCTGTCAAGTTACAAGACCCTTGCACCCCTAACACTTTAGGAGAAAAAAAAACCCCAGGGATGTTCAAACTTGACAGCTTTAAGACTTGTGGACTTCAACTCCCATCTTGATGATGTGCGGACGGGCGGGGAGAGGGAGCTGGAACAGGTTCTAAATGGCACTGTATATTTGTGGAAACTCTTCTATAGAAGAGGTTAGAACTGGCAGGAACCCACCACTGGATGGATGGATGGATGGATGGATGGATGGATGGGTGGATGGATGGATGGATGGATGGATGGAAGGATGGATGGATGGATGGATGAATGAATGATAGATAGCTAGATAGCTAGATAGCTAGATAGCTAGATAGCTAGATAGCTAGATAGATAGATATACTGTAGATAGATAAAGAGAGAGAGGGAGGGAGGGAGAGAGGAAGGGGAGAGAGAGATTATAGATACTGTAGATAGAGAGAGAGATGAGAGAGATGTTAGATAGATAGATAGATAGATAGATAGATAGATAGATAGATAGATAGATAGATGATAGATAGATAGATGATAGATAGATAGATAGATAGATAGATAGATAGAGATAGATAGATAGATAGATAGATAGAGATAGAGATGATAGATAGAGATAGATAGAGATAGAGATGATAGATATAGATAGATAGAGATAGAGATGATAGATAGATAGAGATAGAGATGATAGATAATAGATAGATAGATAGAGAGAGAGAGAGAGAGAGAGAGATGATAGATATAGATAGATAGATAGATAGATAGATAGATAGATAGATAGATAGATAGATAGATAGATAGATAGATAGATAGATGATAGATAGATAGATAGAGATAGAGATGATAGATTAGATAGATAGATAGATAGATAGAGATAGAGATGATAGATAGATAGATAGATAGATATGATAGATAGATACGATAGATAGAGATGATAGATAGATAGATAGATAGATAGATAGATAGATAGATAGATAGATAGATAGATAGAGATGATAGATAGATAGATAGATAGATAGATAGATAGATAGATAGATAGATAGATAGATGATAGATAGATAGATAGATAGATAGATAGACGAAGTTAGTTATTCAGGATACTGTCTCATGCATCTTATGTGGCCTGATTTCCTAAAGACTGAGGATATGGACTAAGGTTCCCCTTTGGCTACTTTCTGTCAAACTGTACAATGATCCAGTTGGTTAGAGTGTTCTGGAAGCTAATGTCCACATATTGAGGTGGGGGACGGACACTTAACCTAGGTCATAATTAGCTTGGAGCTAAAATCCTCCAAGACTGCCAGTTATTTTTATTTATTGAGGGACTCCTATGTTAAACTGTGCAATCAGAAACTTTTTAATTCCTGATAATATTTGGGCTTGTACAATGAGCCAGAACACACAGTTGTAGTTGATTGATTGGAGAATATGGCTCCTGTGTGAGGCAATCTGCGCTATGATTGGTTGCTGTGGGTATAGAGGGGGAGTTTCCCTTTCCCCCCGCCTTTTTCTTCTGTGTACTCTGTGATTTACCTCATGATGCTCCTGTCTGCCTATCTTGTCTGCTGTAAAAATATAGATGCAAAAAATATTTACAGGTAGTCCTCGACTTAAAACTGTTCATTTAGTGACCATTCAAAGTGACAACAGCACTTGAAAAAGTGACTTATGACCATTTTTCACACTTATGACCATTTTTCACACTTATGACTATCTGGTCATGTGATTTACACTCAGATACTTGACAACTGCTTCATATTTATGGCGGTTGCAGTGTTCTGGGTCATGTGATCACATTTTGTGACCTTCTGACAAGCAAAACCAATGGGAAATCCCAGATTCACTTAACAGCGGTGTTGCTCATTTAACAACTGCAGTGATTCACTTAACAAATATGCGAAGAAAAGGTCGTAAAATGGAGCAAAATGCAATACATTTTCTTACTTAGCAGCATAAATTTTAGGGTCAGTTGTGGTCGTACGTAGAGGACTACCTGTATTTATGTAAACATCAAGTTCGTGTCAGCGTCTCTGATTTCATTTGGACATCCACTGCGCAATTCCCTGACATACTATCCTATGGCCATCTCTTCCTTGCAGCCGTTCTGCTAGGCTTATTGTGAACAGTGCTATATCTGTCCTGCTGAAAGGATTGCAGGGATAACATTTCTAAATTCTGTCCTGACTATACCACTGGTTGACCATCAAACATGCATTGGGATGCATTGTTCCAATTCTGATTCTGCTTATAGTGGAGTTTTCCAGCATTTAGGCCAATGAACGGAATACCGAACCTAGCTTTTTAAAGATAAGCAAGCTACATATAACAAGTAAATATTAAAAGGCAACACTCACAATCATAAAACAAAGCAAATATTTATCAGGAGGTTCGCAACTGATGTGACGTTTTGTCCTGTCGCAACAGCCAGAGCGAGAGAACTAGAGGCATATGCAATTAATATAATAGTAAGCATCATGATAAAGAAAGATGCCAAAACTGGCTTGAAACTGCAAGGAATTAACATATACACATATACATATGTTGGATGCATACAAAGGTACATACATGCTTAGTAACAACCTTAACCGGGATTTAAACAAGTAGTCCTCGAATTACAACTATTGATTTAGTCGCTGTTCAAAGTTATAACGGCAGAAAAAGGATTTCTGACCATTTTTTACACTTAACGACCATTGCAGCATTCTCATGGTCATGTGATCAAAACCGTGGTGTTTGAGTGATTGCCATTATTATGTATTATGACAGTTAAATGTCCCGCTTCTGCAACCTTTTGGCAAGCAAACTCGATGTGGAAGCCAGATTCACTTACCAACCAAGCTACTAACTTATCAGCTGCAGTGGCTTACCTAACAACTGTGGTAAGAAAGGTTGTAAAATGGGACAAAATAACTGTCCAACAGAAATTTTGGGCTCAGTTATGGTCATAAGTCGAGGACTACCTGTACTTCTGCATGTCCACTCAGAAGGAAATCGGTTGCTTACTGCCATGTCATATATCAGAATTTGTTTTTATTTCCTAAGATTCTCCTGCTTGTACTTTGTGTTGACAAGTCGTTGAAAATAATTTTATTAAGGCTTTCATATCTAAGTTGCAAACATTTCAGACAATCCTAAAAGGGCACAAACAGTTGGAGTTTGCTATATTCCTCTGAAACCTCTAGTGGACGGATTTTTGCAGCCCAGAAATAATAGCCCAACTTTATAATTGTCCCATAAGTCTTAAAAAGCTTAGCATCCCTGCAAGACTCATTTATCACAATCAAGCATTTTGCAAGTGGGATATCCAATTTATTTTGTGTATTGCTAGGCCCTTGCAGAAGAGTTTCTACCCAGCCATGTCCTTCCTTCCAGGATGGCATGAACTGTAAGGCAGTGTTCCTTAAACCTTTGGGCACCAGCGACCAGTTTCGTGGACAATTTTCCATGGACCGAGAGGGGTGATAGTTTCATGAGCTACCTAGATCTCATACGTGTGCAGATGAAGCTTTGCTCACCTGCACGGCCCAGTTCCTAACAGGCTGTGGAGTGGTAGGAGTCTGCAGCCTGGGGATTAAGGACTCCTGCTGTAAGGGATAGAAATAAACTATTTGATGTTGCATTTTTCCCTTTACATTGGAGAATTTCTGTCATTCCCAAAACTAGTGAATTTGCTTAGCAATCATAAACAGTTGGGTTTGGAATTTTGGGGACGGGATTACTGTCTTTTTAAACTTTTTGTATTGCTTGGCCATGCTTGAGCACTTCTTCCATTTATTCTTATTCTTATATTTCTATCCACCATTTTATAATACAACCTAAGATGGCAATACCTTATATTCCTGCCTTCCATTTTCCCCACACCAACAACTCTGATCTTCTGATTTCTAGGCCAGCATCCCATTACACCAAGTGGCTCTCAGTGCAAGCTCTAAACCAATTTCAGCCTCCTTATACTTCCCCTGAGAGAATAAACTATCCAATTGTTCAGTTGTTTGCATATAACAGCGATTATAACTAAAGAGAGCCAACTTGGGCTAGTGTTTAAGGCATCAGGATAGGAACTGGACTGTGAGTTCTAGTCTAGCCTTAGTCATGGAAGCACCCTGGGGTGATTTTGATTAGTTCCTTTCTATCTGGAAAAAAAAATAGGAGGAGGAAGGAATATTAGGTATGTTTGCTGTCTTGAGGTATTTAAAAAGTAACAAAGGCAGAAGTTTAAAACTCTAATAAATAAAACAGAAAGCAACAATATCTCTCATTTCTCTGTACCACAAAAAGGGTGCAGAAACTGAGTTCCACTTGCCTATTGTGAATAATTCAAGCTGGTGAGGATGATGCTGGCAAAGTCCTCATTGGCATCATGTCAGCTATTATTTTGAGAAGAAATATGCAGATACTCTATAATAGCCACTTATATATTCATGTCTGCAAGAAAAAAGATACTTGTACACATATATACATACACAAACCAGAATAATCAAATAAATGCATATAGCGGATTTCAGATCGGGGCCTAGACCCATGTAGGAATTTAGTGGATTTTCTTCAGTTAACTTAAATGTTCAGTTAAATATGAAATAGTCTTTTTAGCTACATTTCGTATTCGCTATTTGCATCTATTCACCATCCTGGGTGAAGTGAGTGATACCATGGGTGTTCTTTTTTGGTGCCTGGAGGCTGTGGGGACCTGGATGGGGAACAACATACTTCAGCAGAACTCTGGTTGGATGGAGTAGCAGTGGGTGAGCCCTTCTGCATCGAGGAGTTTATCATCTTTGGTCTTGGGTGGGGTTGCACTACTCCAGACACACCCAGGGAGTAATTTGGAGGTCCTCCAGGACTCACGGCTCCTGCTTGAACAGCAGGTGGCAGCCTTGTCTCTGATGGGCTTTGCTCAACTTCATGTTGTGTGACAGTTATATACCCTTTCCTGCATAGGGAGGGTCTCCGCTCGGTTACTTGTGCCCTGTTCATCTCCCATTTGGTCTATTGCAATATGCTGTATGCATAGAGCTACCATTGAAAAGTTTTTGGAAACTTCAGCTTGTGCAGAATGCGGCCAGGGTGGGTTTCAACCGGTTTGCGGCGGTCCCTGCGAACCGGTTGGTCGCCGAACCCGGAAGTAAGTAACTTCTGGGAACGGCGAAGGGCCCAGCCGCGCCCGCCGCGCGCCGCGCCCGCTCCTTACCCAGTTTTGATGAATTCTGCGCTTCCACGCATGCGCAGGACGCATACAGCGCCTGCGCGATCTTCCAGGAGCAGCTGGAGCACACAGACGCTAGTACGATGCATGTGCCGTGCACGTGCACCGCATGCGTGCGCGAGGACGCCGCACGCATGTGCGAGGATGCCGCCGGCTTTGTTCCAACCGAACCAGTTGGAACGGGGCGAGAAACCCACCCCTGAATGCGGCCATCTTGGGCACCCAAAGAATGGCACGTGTAACACCTATGCTGCACAAGCTGCATTGGGAGCTAGTTTGCTTCTGAGTCCAAATCAAGGTATTGGATATGACTTTTAAAGTCATAAATAACAGCTGCCCAAAGCAGAGGTGGAAAAAGTTCATCACTGAATGGAATTTTTTTTTAAAAAAATTAGACTCTGAAGACTCATACCATCATACCTGAGACAGAGAGGGATGTTCAGTCTTGGAATACTTAAGGTAAGAATCTTCATTATTGTTTTGGACTGAAGGTAACTGTCAATGCTCAAAAAGATTCTAGCTGAAGCCATATTCTTTTTTGCTTTGTTTCTTAGTTGCCATATTAGTGGGGAAGGGGGACTTGTGGAATGTAGAATGTTTTCCTCCAATGTGCCAGAGTCAGACATAACAGCAATAAGGCAGGAGGGAGTGCTGAGAAATTCATCACCTGCTTGGTTGGCTAATATGACCTGCGACACAAGGGTGTGGCCAGTATCTATTCTTTAATTATACCAAAAACTATTCATTATTCAGAATTATTCAGTGCTGGTTTCACATTTGACTGTGCTGATATGATGTACCCAATAAACAGGATTTTTTTAGGAAGCCAAGGAGTCTTGAAGCGTTTGGGAGCATTGCTCGGAACCATAATAGTAACAAAGTCAAAAAGACATTGAAATACAATCTTCCAGTTCTCATGAATTGAGGGGTTTAGGATAACTTGCTGCGGGACTCCTCACCCCGGCCAACTCTCTGTGGGGATAACTCAACATGAGACTGGGCCTTCCGCTTGGGGGAGGGGAGGGGGATACTGACTACAGTTTGTTGCAAACAATAGGTCAAAAGAACATGCATGGGCACTGTGAATGAAACCAACAAATGATTAACCAAAGAGTAAACAAATGCAATTATGAACTATAAGAAAAAAAACCTGTGATGTTCCATTACATGCAGATTTACCTACATAAATATCCTTTTTTCTGTGATAAAAAGTTCAACGGTTGTAATACTGTTCAAAACCTGATTCGTTGCCAAAAAGAACAAAGCACCAATTCTACAAGAAAACCCAAGAATGTTAAAATTAGAAAGGGAGAACATATGGACCACAAATATGAAGCACTAATGACACAGAGCATGATAGGATCACAATATAAGAAAATCAAGAGTGCTTCCAAATGAGGAAAACGTTACATGGGGTACATACAGAATGAATATGTTGTAATTTACCCAATGACTACTAGATGGTAGCAAAGAAGTAGAGAAAGCTTAAGACTTTGCTTCTGTCTAGTGGTCATCTGGAACCCAAATATAGTGGCTGGTTGCTGCATGATACAACACAGCAACCAGGAAGTCCTATCTCTCCTGCTGAAATACAGATAATAAGGGCATAGCCACTCTGTACACAGTGGCTTTTGCCAATCAAAAATAGATGCACTTTTAACTATACTGGAAACCAGAAGCATCAAGGGCTTGGTTACTAGAAAAGGCATGCAATATAAGCCCATAAAAGAGTATAAGACATCAATAGAAGTGAATATTTGTAGCTCAGGGTTGAACTTTGGGGTCCTTAGTGAACTGATGATATTACCTAGTTTGGTAATGAAACATCTGCAAGAAAATAACCAAGCTCAGAGACCCCATTAGCATCTTAAAATTTCCAAAAGAAAAATAGTTTCTATTGCCCAATCACACCCAACATTTTGATGTTCTTGATCTCCCTTGGGACATTCCCAATGGAAATTGCCTAATTTTCCTCAAAGCAAAACAAAACAAAAACAAAACACAATACTTTGATCAAATAATCGAAACTGATGTGAAGTTGTTTATCTAATTTCCTAGGACAACAAGCAAATGAGCAAACTAATAAAACAATATTGGAGATTGTGATGCTAACATTTTTTTAGTAGAATTGTTCTAGGCCCTGCTAATCTCAAAAGTTAAACTATTAATTGAGAAAGGTGCATTTGGTTTAGAAAAATGTTTCTTACATTAACTAACCTATTTTGAATGCCAGTTGCATCGTTTTTCACGCCAGAAAAAACAGCTCCAGTAATTATTCCCATGACTGTGATAATAGCTATCTAGGAAGAAAGGGTACTTCAAATTATCAATGTTAGAATGAAACAGGGATGAAATGTTTTGACAAATTAAGGAGCTTATGAAATATAGCTGTTTTCTGTAGTTCCTCAGTTTACATGATATGACAAATATTCCATTCCAATGCCTAGGAAAGGATAGGGAGAATAGGGATGGGAAACACCTGCTTTTACAACTAGGAGGGTGATCTAAACTGCAAAAATCTAGTCAACCACTAAATGGAATCAAATAGTTATAGAAACCTCCCATTTTTGTACCCATATCTGGTAGTCTTGGCTTGGGAGGTATGTATCTTACATTGTACTAACCAATGGTACCTATCTCTTAGGCATAGTCCGATGACTAAGAGACAGTTAATTGGATTCCTATAACCCACTATTCCACAATCAAAGTCTATTTTGCATATATGTAAATCCAACCTTATCCAAGTTTTGAAAACATACTAAGTGGTGGGTAGGGTTGGGTTAAGTTAGGTTGAGTTGAGTTGATTTTGGCCTAACCAACAAATCATTTGATGTAGAATCTTTAGTTTCCGTAATTTAATTAGTTGAGAATTCCTGTCTGGGAACTCTATGGACTTCCAAAGTCACTGTACAGCAGGAGTTTAGGGTGGAGGGCATTAAAATAAAGTAAACTATGCTTGAATGTGTTAACCAAGTAATTCTAATGACTATGCAGAATTACTATTTGGTTAATGGGGATTACTGTTACATAAATATGCCTAGGATTGTGGCACCAATTATCATAATCAAGCTGACGGATATCTAAGATTTTTATTTTGAAGAATAAGCATATAATTAAAATCTCAGCTAAGGTGATGGTAACAGGCTGCTCTGAAGTGTTGAACAGGAAGGATTGCCTCAATAAAAATGACAGGAAGCTCTTAAACGTGGTTCTAGGCTCAAGAGAGCTGCGGAAAGATCCAAAGGCCGGCACTTATTCTACCATTAAACAATTGGAGTGGGAAACAAGGATCATAGCTAGACCCATTTAAGAGGATTAACAAAAGGGATTAATTCCATGAAATGTAAGGGCTTTTAGAAGAATGCCTTCAAAAATCCATCTATAATGAGGTTAGGGAGATAGAAATGATTGTGAGAAAAAGTCAGAGCTCTTAGCTGAGGGGGAAATTGTAAGCTCCTAAAATCATAATTCCTGTCACAAGGTCAAATTTTTACAAAGCAATTTATAAGATCCACATAAGACTAGCACACATAACAAAACTTTTTAACTTCATGGCCTCTCTGTGCAGAAAATTTAATAATTACTATTATTACATTAGCTATGATGTATTAATGCTCGAAGGTGGTTTCATTATCCGGAAGATGACTAGAGAAGGAAGCCATGGCTTGATTTTACTTTGCAACTTCATTCCCAGACTTCTTCAGCATTTATGATTACTCTAGTTGGGTAATGAAATGTTCTGCAAGAGAACAACCAAGCCCAGAGAGCATTAAGGATTTTAAAGACTCCATTTATAAATAGGCCTAAATGCAATAATTCTAGATCTGCCACTGATTAGCTATATCAAAAAACACTTAAACATATACAGGTTATTTCATAATATATCAAACATGTACAGGTTAATACTTAATATATCAAGCAGGAGGAGGAGGCCACTTTGTTTACCTGGGCTGTGGAATTTTGTGGATTGCCTATCAAATTTTTAAATGTGCGCCTGGCTAACCACTTGAGTTGATGAAGAAAAGGAGTGGAATATGGAATTCCTTTAATTATTGTTCCTAATCTTTTCTGCTCCTTAGACAGTACATCCAGTTCTTCAAGCATTTTTTTGTAGAAATTGCATTTAGAAAACTGTACTGCTAATGTTACAGCAATGGTCTCCTGTTCCCTTTCCGTTGCCTCCAGAACTGTTCGAGAGACAACAAAAAGCCAAATTAATGCATTCAAATAAAACGAGAGAAACATACAGGTCAGTTGATCCACAGTTTATGTTCTAGGTCATATCTGTCTTTTGCAAACAGCCACTTTTCCACCGGTGAGCAGCCGCTGATCTCTACCATGATTCCAGATTCATGTGATTTTGCAGTTTTTCACTGCTTTTCAAAGCGGTTTGAGAAAAATAATCTTAATAATAATCTTAAAACAGCCTATGAAGGAAGGCAGCAAAAGACAAGTGTTTTCAGATACGTTTTCTTCAGTATCCAAATCAATAGCTCCTCAGAGTGGAATTACAAATAAGTCTGTGTGTATGTGCAGTGTGTTTATGTTGGTATGTATAACAGTGGTGAGATTCAGCCAGTTTGCACCTATTGGGGAGAACCGGTTGTTAACTTTCTAAGTAGTTGGGAGAATCGGTTGTTGGAAGAAATCTCATTTTGTTTTTTTTCACTTTACAGGGCTAATCCTGTAAGGAAGGCAGGAAGGAAACATTCTGGTGTTGTTTCTAGCCTAATCTTGATTGCTCTGCTTAGAGAAACTGCCTCTCCAGTTAACCCTTGTTACCATTGTAACAACTAAGGCGAAGTGCCCATCGACCTGAGTGACGTTGAATTGGCCACACCCACCCAGTCACATGACCACTGAGCCACACCTACCCAGCTGGTCATTAGGGCAGAGAACCGGTTGTTAAATTATTTGAATCCCACCACTATATACACATACCAGTGATGGGATTCAGCCAGTTCTCACCTATTCGGGAGAACTGGTTGTTAACTTTCTAAGCAGTTTGGAGAACCGGTTGTTGGAAGAAATCTCCTTTTGTTTCCTTCCACTTTACAGGGCTAATCCTGTAAGGAAGGCAGGAAGGAAACATTCTGGTGTTGTTTCTGGCCTAATCTTTATTGCCCTGCTTACAGAAACTGCCTCTCCAATTAACCCTTTTACATTATCACAGCTAAGGCGAAGCGCCCATCGACATGAGTGACGTTGAGTTGGCCACACCCACCCAGTCACATGACCACCGAGCCATGCCTACCCAGCTGGTTATTAGGGCAGAGAACCGGTTGTTAAATTATTTGAATCCCACCACTGACACATACATACATATACATACATGTTCAAACTCTCTAAAATAGGGGTGTCAAATTTGTGGCCTCACAGGCCATATGAATCACATGCTGGCCATGCCCACCCCCAGTTTAGTGAAGGGGAAACGGTTGTGATATGTCATGTGATGACGTGTCATCGCAAGCTTTAGAATATTCTTTTTAATTGAAAGACTTCTCAAAATTGGCAATTTTAAGATATACGGACTTGAACTCTCAGAATTCCCCAGTCAGCATGAAGTCCACACTAAAATTCCAAAGTTTGAAAAATACTGAAATAAATGATAGGAATGCAAAATAATTTAAACAAGAATTGGATGCTAACCAGGAATGAATGAACAAATCAGTATATGTGTGTGTGTGTGTACGTCCGTGTGTGTGTGTGTGTGTGTACGGGTAGTCCTTGATGTACAGTTGTAATTGAACCTCAAATTACGATCATAAGTCAAGCCAGTTAAACAAAGCCTATTGACTGCGAAGGGATTTTTCCTGGAAGCCAGAAGTAAATGCCAGTTTCTGGCAACAAAGCAAAAAATGTAAATTACAGTCACATGACTATGGTTCACTACAAATGGCCATAATTGTGGACTAGTTGGCAAGCATCCAAAATGCAATCACGTAATGGTGAGGAAGGGTGGACTAGCCCTCAGAAATTCAAATCCAAGTTATAAGTACCTTTGGGGGGCGTCCAACTTCAAATGGTTGCTAAGCAGCCAGTCACTAAGCAAGGATTGCTTGCATCCTTACAAATGAATTTTATAAATATATTTATTTATAATGCCTTCATTCCTTCCTTGCCTTTCATCACCTCGCTGAGATTATTTTGGCTGTTCTGCCCAGACAGTTCTCTTTTTTTATTTTGGAGCTGGAGTATAGGAAAGAGAAAAGGCCCCTTGAAGCAGAATCTCCCACCTCACTTTGAGGGTGCTAATGAGTTAATTCTTTTTTCTGAAACAACTACCCACGTGCGGCTGGCTCAGGGGCAATGCACACACACCCCAATTTCTTCCACAATAGAGCCGAGGTGGCGCAGTGGTTAGAGTGCAGTACTGCAGGCTACTTCAGCTGACTGCTAGCTGCAGTTCAGCAATTCAAATCTCATTGGCTCAAGGTTGACTCAGCCTTCCATCCTTCCGAGGTGGGTAAAATGAGGACCCAGATTGTTGGGGGCAATAGGTTGACTCTGTAAACCGCTTAGAGAGGGTTGTAAAAGCACTATGAAGTGGTATATAAGCCTAAGTGCTATTGTCATTCATACTTGCGCTGTGAATTGTCATTTTACTTGCTGCAACCGCCGAGGAATCCCCATTGATGATATCCAGAAAGAAATCAGCAGGGTTGTTGTACGGTTCGCACACAAAACCTATAAGGAATTTTTTAAAAAAAAAATTCATTACCACAGCAGTCTTAATGAAAACTCATAAAGCAATTACAACTTGGTGTGTTATTAGTTATATCCAATTTGGCTACTTCATCATGCTTTATGAGGGATAGCCAAAAAGGTACTAACAAATCTTTTTTTTAAATTAGACACTATAAACCAGAACTTTCTAACTGTCGTAATTGTTTTCAGAGATACCAGAGTTTTACTATATTTAGATCCCAAAACTGCCCATCCAACCAAAGGGGCTATACAGGTAGTCCTTGAGTTACAACTACAACTGAGTCCAAAATTTCTGTTGCTAAGTGAAACATTTGTTAAGTGAATTTTGCCTCATTTTACAACCTTTCTCACCACAGTTGTTAAGTGAATTGTTGTTGGTAAGCAGTTGCTAAGTGAATCTGGTTTCCTCATTGATTTTGTTTGTCAGAAGGTTGCAAAATGTAATAACATGACCACGGGACATTGCAACCATCATAAATATGAGTCAGTTTGCCAAGTACCCAAATTTTGATCATGTGACTTTAAGGGTGCTGCAACGGTCGTAAGTGTGAAAAGCAGTAATATAATAAGTCACTTTTTTCAGTGTTATTGCAACTTTGAACCGCCACTAAATGAACTGCTATAAGTCAAGGACTAGCTTTATATCTATATTTATAAGTTGGCCAAATAGGAAAATGAACTCCAGTTATTGGCTTCTTAAGCATGTGAGAGAGGGGTGGTCTAGAAATGTGAAATATAAATAAATACAATACAATATAATACAATAATAAAAAATAAGATGGTGGTGCAACTCCAGATTCAGAAAAGCGAATCCTCCCTCCCTCATTAACTGGCAACTGTTTGTTTTTTCCATATATATATAGATATAGATAGATAGATAGATAGATAGATAGATAGATAGATAGATAGATAGATAGATAGATAGTAGAGGTAGAGGTAGAGGTAGAGGTAGAGGTAGAGGTAGAGGTAGAGGTAGAGGTAGAGATAGAGATAGAGATAGAGATAGAGATAGAGATAGATTAGATATAGATATAGATATAGAGATAGATAGATAGATAGATAGATAGATAGATAGATAGATAGATAGATAGATAGATAGATAGATAGATAGATGTTATATTTATGCTGATAAATAAATAAAGGGAGAGCATATCAGCATAAATATAACAAATGTAGCAAAAAGGCAACAGTAAAAAAATATTGGGTTTCTGTCTGGATGGTCTCTTGTGACGAGTCGAAGACAGAGAGTGGAAGTGTGACCTTCCTCCCATATTGGGCATACCAGGGGTTGTGACTTATATAGGAAAACATCTCAAACTACAAATATAAATCTAGGGATAATCTAGCACTGACCTTTCTCCAGACAGTGAGGTTTAATAACTCCCATCTATTGCAACATATCTGTATTAAATCTGAGCCAAAAGGCTGTACCAGATGCCATTTGCCAGGCCCTAAAAGTTTTTTTTAAATTCTATATGAACTGTTTAACGCTGAGTTGCTCTGAGCCTTCTGAGGTCCTTTATCAGATAATAAGAGGTTGCTGTTTGTTAAACTGTGCTTTGTAGCATTAACCACAAGGAGGCAGAGGAGTTAAGGACTTATTTTGAGTTTCATCTGCGGGGATTTCTGACCCCAACTGAAACACAATTTTTCATTCAATAAAGCAAGCACACAACAAATTTATGATCACTAGACTCCAAAAATGTCTTGTTTAATTTCAATAAATCTTACTGTCCAAAATTAGTATGTCCTAAAAACGGGCATATTCTTGTTATGAAATGGATTAATAAAGAGGCATATATATTTGTTAGTATTTAGATAAGATATTAGATATGATTTAGATTTTTGAGCATAATTTGTTTCCTTTGCAATACATGATTTATGGAGCAGTGTATGGCGGGGGGGGGGGTTGCATTTAATCATTCAGTCAGTCAGTCTTAAAAGGGATTTGCAGGTTTTATCAGACTCTCAAAAGGGCCATGGCGCAAACAGGCTAGGAATCCCTGCTCCAAGAGATTTTTAAACTCAGATTATTTCCTTCTGCTTTTCATTCCCAGACACAAACATATGAACCATTTTTTATTTTATGTTTTCTTGCCACTTGTTTCATCCAGTGTATAACCTATCCCAATGTCTATCACAATTCTAACCAGTTTAAAAGTAGAATGATTAGCGTTAAAACAGCAATTTAAAAAATAAAAAATACAATAGTGACATTTGCCAAATATCCATTCTGGGGAGAAGATTGTTATGAAAACAATCAAACATCAAGTAGCTATATTAAGCCAATCCACCCATCCTATCTATTTACCTACCTACCTACTTACCTACCTACACCCACACACACCCACACACCATCCAAAGTCTGCCGAAAAAGCCAGATCTTCAAGGCTTCACAGAAGTAAGCAAAGCTCCATTTTCTTAGATTTTCCTCCAGATCGCACATAGATAACCAGGTGCCAGGCTTTGCTTATCTCTGCAATGTATTTCCTTAAATACTTTTTCTCACTAACCATTGCTCAAGATATATTTCTTACTGTCCAAATATTCACAGGCACATAATTTGTACTTGTAACAACTCTCAATGATGGAAATGCATTGCCTTGTGTTCAGCTCCACTTTCTCTGCCTTTAGGAAAGATCAAATTCTTCCTTTTCAGCCAGACATTTTTCACTTGGAGTTTGTATTCCACTGATTTTAACTGGTGTTTTTTTTTTTTTAATTAAAATGATACCTTTTCCATTCTATACTGGAATGTTAATTCCTCAAACAGAAAAGCAGAGGGCTAATGAAATAAGATAAGAATGGGGCGCACCCCGTTAAAAACTCACCAAGACTTTTGAAATAGGGAAGCGCATTGTCAGCTGGCCCGTGATACAATAGCCTTCCAGCAGCAAGTAATGTCAGGCTGTCAAACAACTTGAAAATAGAGTACCGGGGCTGATGGATTGAAAAAATGATTGTCTTTCCTTGCAGTGACATCCTGAGTGCAACACAGGGAAGACCATTAACTCATGTAAGAACACTTTGCTTTTAAGTGCTCTGCATCAAAGTATAATACATACAGCTTGAAATGAGAAAATGGATTAGGGTCTTGAATGAAGCTACCACAGTCAAAAATTGCTGAGGGTCTTATAGCCTTACCCCTGCTCAGCTAAAACCACCTGTTTTAGCCCAGTTCTGAACCATAGCCATCAATCAATCAGAACAGAGCTGGAAGGGACCTTGGAGGTCTTCTAGTCCAACCCCCTATGCAAGCAGGAGACCCTATACCATTTCAGACAAGTGGCTGTCCAGTCTCTTCTTAAAAATCTCCAGTGATGGAGTGTCCATGATTTCTGAAGGCAAGCTAGTTAATTGTTCTCACTGTTAGAAAGTTTCTCCTTAATTCCGAGTTGCTTCTCTCCTTGGTTAATTTCCATCCATTGTTTCTTGTCCTGCATAAAGGTGCTTTGATAAATAAGTTGACCACCCCCTTCTCTTTGTGGCAATGCTGCTATCATGTCCCCACCTAGTCCTTCTTTTTTTTCTAGACTAGCCAAACCCAAATCCTGCATTATCTGTATTATGCATTTTGTGTATTAGTGTATTATGACACTACACACATTTATTTTAGCAAACGTACAAAAGACATATTGAACATTTATTTTTTTTTATTTTGGAAGAAAAAATCTAAATGAAACATGTTCCTTCATTAAACTGCTAAATTTACAGCATGTACTGATCATAGCAAATTGAGTTTTCTATATGTATGTATGTATGTATGTATGTATGTATGTATGTATGTATGTATGTGCTTTACAGCACTCTCTGAGTGATTTGCAAATGTCAGCATACTCTCCCAAATAATCTGAATACTCATTTTATCGACCTCGGATGCATGGATGGGTGGATGGCTGAATCAACCTTGACCCCCTTAAGGATCGAACTCTAGAGCTTGCCTACTATACTACATTCCAACCAGTGTAATGAAATGAATTAATGACACACAATGAAGAAGATTCTCCTGGCCACCAGGAATGACACAAGTACAGGTCAGTGGTGGGATCCTGCCGGTTTAACAATCGGTTCAGTGATTGCGTGTTGCGTGTGCGTGCACAGTTTTACAAAATCTTACTTCCACGTTACTTTTTGGGGAGTGACACAGCTGAGGCGCAGCAATCCGCTCTGCTGCGCTAATCAGCTGAGAGGATATGGGTAAGTAAAGTGCAAGGATAGATGGGTGGGCCAACCTGATTGTCGGAGTGAACTGGTTCGCTCTCAGCTGATCGTCAAAGTTACTGGTTCATCTGAACCGGTCTGAACTGACTGAATCCCACCCCTGGTGCAGGCGGTTTTCAACCTATAAGCACAGTTGAGCCTGACATTTCCATTGTTTAAATGAGTTGCACACAATTTTACAAACACTTTTTTTGCCACAATGATTAAGCAAACATCTGCAGTGGTCGTAAGAGCGAGGACTGGCTGTAAGCCACTATTTTACATTGTAACTTCAAAGGTCGCTACACGAACGGCCGTAAGTCGAGCACTACCTGTGGCACAGATTACCTTTTTAAGAGCAGCAGGACAGCATTGGCCGTGCTAGAATCCAGTCCTGTTGTTGGTTCATCTAAGAACAACACTTTGGGTTAGTAATGAGTTCTAATCCAATGCTGGTCCTTTTCCTTTCCCCCCCTGAAACTCCACGAGCAAAATAGGTGCCAACCTGGAGCAGCAAAGGAAATGACAAAATAAACCTCATGGAAATGTAACATTTCATGAACAGTAGGGGGAAAAAACATTTCAGCATAAAATACTTTAATAATGTCAGTTCCTGGTAACAACTGACTTTATCAAATGGGACATCACTGAAAGAATATGGGAACCCGGAATGCCAGGTATTTTAGGGCCCTCAGTCCACATTCAGCATTTTGACCATCGTCCCCATCTGGCTCGCATGGGATCAATCAGTAATTAGAAATCAAATGTAAATTAAGCGCATGCCATGTGTGCAATACAACTGCACTGCTTTTATTTTGAAGGTGACTGCTTTTTTTTCTTTTCCAATGTACATATATGTGTGGATGGGTGTGTGTGCCTATGCATCTTCACAACCCTATTGGTTTGGCCCTTCACAACAGCCCCATTTCTCACATGGGAAGATTGATTACCCACCCCTGCATTAATTGAATAGAATAAGGGATCTCAGATGGTTATCTTAAGCAACCTGTCCTCTTACACTGGTGAAAGAATGCACATTCGTATGGAGTTCATGTGATCCTTTGTTGCCAGAAAAATCCATAAGACCTCACCTAAAGATTGCAATAGCACTTAGATTTATATACCACTCCACAGGGCTTTACAGACCCTCTCTAAGTAGTTTACAGAGTCAGCATATTGCCCCCAACAATCTGAGTCCTCGTTTTACCGACCTCAGAAGGATGGAAGGCTGAATCAACCTTGAGCTCGTCAGGATCGAACCCCTGGCTGTGGGCAGAATTAGCCTGCAATACTGCATTCTAACCACTGCACCACCACAGCTGTTTTAAGAGGCAACCTCTTTGGATCACTGGGTGCATTTGGGCCACTGGGATTTTGAGAACATGCATGTCCTTGAGGCACTCACAAAATGGCCGCCTTGAACAAATCTTCCCTCATAGATTAGTAGAGCCGAAGTGGCGCAGTGGTTAGGGTGCAGTACTGCAGGCCATTTCAGCCGACTGTTATCTGCAGTTCAGCGGTTCTAATCTCACCGGCTCAAGGTTGACTCAGCCTTCCATCCTTCCGAGGTGGGTGAAATGAGGACCCAGACTGTGGGGGCGATATGCTGACTCTGTAAACCGCTTAGAGAGGGCTGAAAGCCCTGTGAAGCGGTATATAAGTCTAACTGCTATTGCTATTGCTATTAGCATGTGCAGAACCGAAAATAAAGTTGGTGGTACCCAGGATAGAACAGTACGGTCACGTGTCCAGCCAAATTACTACCTATTCGGCCGGACCGAACCAGTAGGAACCCACCTCTGATGCGGATGAGATGATCCACAATTCCTCATTTTTGCAGGCCCTTCAGCTGCTACATTACGTTAAGATAAGACTGATACAGCAGCTGCAGACTGGATGCTTTCTACAAGCTCAGCAGAGCCCCAACTGCAGTTCCTATAACACTCAGGGATCGTTGTTCTTGCAAAATAGAGTAATACTAATGGACTTAAATTTCTCTCACGTTCTGATTAGGTCAAAGGTGGACAAACACCAAGCCGCAGCTTTCTTGCAACCCACAGACATATTTTGGCGAGTTTGTACCATTGTTTCTAGGCATAAATATTTACACCGCTAAATATTGGTACATTTGGGCTAAATGTATGTATAGATGATACCTTGGAATCTGCAACTTTAGCCAAATCCAATTCCTTGAGAACTTGTTCAACCCTCTGCTTCTTTTCATATTTGTTCATAGATAAAGGTAGCCGGAGGGCTGCTGAAAACATTAAATTTTCTCTGACTGTCAAGGTCCCCATCACTATGTCATCCTTAGAGATTAAGAAAAACAACTGGACATTGTCATTTGGACATTACACTTGTTTAGACTGCTATTGTACAGTCATTGTTAGACACTTAAGAGGGTATTGAGCATTCACAGAATTGTATATACTATAGGGTCTGCATTCCTGTAAAAACCTCTCAAAGCAGAGATAGATTTTATATTCTGACATGCTCCCACATGCATAGGATTTTCCAAGACTTCCATCCCCCACCCCTAGTATACAGGTACTCCTCGACTTACAACAACAATTGAGTCCAAAATTTCTGTCACTAAGTAAGACAGTGGTTAAATTAATTTTGCCCCATTTTACAACCTTTCTTGCAACAGTTGTTAGGCGAATCACTGCAGTTGTGAAGTTAGTAACACCGTTGTTAAATTGCCCCATTGATTTAGCTTGTCAGAAGATGACAAAATATACTCACGTGATCCCAGGACACGGCAACTGTCATAAATACGAGTCAGTGTGTGAATTTTTATCACCTAATCACGATTGTAAGAGTGAAAAACCATCATGTCATTTTTTTTCATTGCCTTTGTAACTTGGAACAGTCTCTAAATGAACTGTTGTAAGTCGAGAACTACCTGTATTCATTTCTAATTTTACAACCCCTGGACATTCTTTTACATTTCATTTCCTCTTCCTGTTTAAATCTTCAGCATCTGTATATTTTGTTTAACAATATTCTTAGATTCTACAATAGAAGCACAGAGGATATTGGAATGTATTGCTGAAGCAAACCATTCTATTTGGCCAATTTATAACAAATAAACGGCAGTGATTGAGAAATGAAAAGGTGTTCTATACTACAGGCTGCTGGGAAATAAAATATGTGGATTAATATAGCAACAAAGGCTTACCTGTACTACATATCCAGACATGCATTTAAAATGTGTTGGCAGGCCCATGCCATCTAACAAAATATGCCCAGTCAGCCCCTGGGGTCTTTCCTCGTAGATAAAATGTCTAATAGCCTAAAAGAAAAAGAAAACCCATTTCATGATTGAGACCTACATTTCAAGAACACATCAACTGAGGCTTTGCAATCCTTTGAAATCATAATTTATCTGTGCATGCGCACCCAATAGAAACATGACTTTTCAAAACAGCTACATACACCAGAGAAATATAGAGTTGTTTTAATTGTTCCAAGAATTCAATTGTTCAAAAGTCCTGTAAATATCTAGCTTGGATTAAAACTCTAAAACTTATGAATAACAGTTGCAGGAAATGGGTATGTCTAACTTTAATGAAAAGAAGGACTAGGGGAGACATGATAGCAGTGTTCCAATATCTCAGGGGCTGCCACAAAGAAGAGCTATTCTCCAAACCACCTGAGGGCAGGACAAGAAGCAATGGATGGAAACTAAACAAGGAGGAAAGCACCCTAGAATTAAGGAGAAATTTTCTGACGGAACAATTAATCAGTGTGGAATGACTTGCCTCCAAAAGTGGGTGCTCCAGCACTGGAGGTTTTTAAGAAGAGATTGGATAACCATTCGGCTGAAATGATATAGGATTTTCTGCCTTAGCAGGGAGTTGGACTAGAAGACCTCCAAGCTCCCTTCCAACTCTGTTATTCTGTTATTCTTAGAAAGGTGCCATTTCCGCTGTATATCCTTAGTCATTGCTGGGGCTCACTCAGTGACTGTGACTCTACTAAGTTGCAATATACATTTAATTGGATCAAATAAGGGTTTTGTTCCATTAATTTAACACTTACGAGATTTGCCGAGCCAGTGGGTCCTAGAATGCATTAAGACCAGGTTTCATGACACCACTGTAAA
>NC_045549.1:14002530-14007530 GCF_009769535.1 Thamnophis elegans
TGCAAGGATCCCTAATTCTCTGACAGTGGGATACACGACAGCATGCAAATACGTTTTACAAGTTCCAATATGTAATTATGCACACATGTGTATATATGTACGCAGTAACAATTTCTTGCCTCCTTCATCCTGATATCATTTGAAAGAGGACTGCCATTTTAATCAGCTTTTTAATGAATTGATGGAGAAGAGCCAAACTTCTGTGGACTTTCAATCGTGTAGAATTTTATAGTTCTTTTGTTGCTTTGCTGCTGTTACATACATTTTGAGCCTTCTGGTCTGGCTGGCTTTCGAAAGAGTCTAAGTAGCTCTTTTGGCCTATTTGGGATGTTTAAAACCTTTAAATCCTTTTTGATGAATTCTTATGTTGTAAAGAACCTTTGCAATAAACTGCATTTTTGGAGTAATGTTTTTAAAACATCAATCTAGTAATGTTTGTAAATAGTGCATCAGCATTGCAATGTATTTATATGCTGTTGCCATTGGTATCACTGTTACTGTGTTGGACTTGAGAGAAAAGTTGTTAACTGCTAATAAGACAGAGATAAACCTACTTCCTTACCTAGAGTCATATGCTATTCCACTAAATTTTGTATATTTGTTTTTCAGATACTTTTTTTGCCTACAAAAGCTATTTCCATTCTTCTAGTAAAAACTGCACAAGGTGCATTTTGCTGGCCAAGTTTTGCCATTCTCACTTGGTTATTCTTATCAGCAGTTACTGTTCTTCAGCTTGAACGATCTTGGTAGTACTTAGAACTGCAGTCAGTGGTGGTATTCAGGCGGTTTAGACTTCCCCAGCTCTATGCCACCCTATTAGCCATAATTTCTAAGCTGCGCACATGCGTGCAAGCCATGCGTGAGGGCAAAGCACATGCATGGAAGGCCATACGCATGCGTGCAAGCTGCACATGCTCATGAAGCAAGTGTGTGCATGCTCACAGTTTTCGTGCGCGGCCAACCACTAGTAAAATTATGTGAAACCGGCCTCTGACTGCAGTGATGTAATATTGATGCAAATGATATCCAGACTTATAACCACATTTCAGCCCAAAAGTGCCATTGCTAAGCAAGACAGTTGTTACCTGAATTCTTCCCCAGTTTACAACCTTTCTTGCCACAGTTGTTAAGTGAATCCTGCAGTTTTTAAGTTAATAACATGGTTGTTAAACAAATCTGGCTTCCCCATTGATTTTGCTTGACAGAAGGTCGCACAAGGGGATCCCATGAACCTGGGATACTTCAACCATCATAAATATGAACCAGTTGCCAAGTGTCCGAATTTTGGTCACATGGCCACATGGATGTGGCTGCAATGATTGTAAATATGAAAAGTCATCATAAAGTCTTTTTTTTAGTGCCGCTGTATCTTTAAACATTCACTAAACAAATGTTTGTAAGTTGAGGACTACCTGAAATCGGTTATCACGTGTTAGGTGGCAATCTTTCTTCTCTGTCTAGTTCTTTTCCTTGTTGTTCTGGTTAGCAGATATAACTTATTGAAATAATATAAAGTAAGTCTTGTATTAATATTGTAAGGCTGAAATAAATGTCCAAGCTTATACATCAGACTAAACAACAGCAAACCATGACTAGCTTATACAGATGCCTTTAATATATCAATACATCATGTTTCTTATGGATTCCTGGTTATCTTTTTAAAGGTCTGTGGGGTACTCGGCTCATGGAAGAAACTACAACTCGAGAGAGATACTTGAAAAGTGTTTTGCGTGAGATAACATATCTGATTTTTCTTGTGGTCCTATCAATCTGTAAGTAGTCGTTGCTGATATTTTAATGGTGAACAGATATTTAATATATAATGAAATAGAGTTCCGAAGATTTCTTCATTCAAGGCCATAATTATTGCTAATCCAGTCAAATTTGATGTTCTGAAAACTGCTAATTCTTAGTGCTTAGATTTGGAAAAAGTGAAGGAACAGCCCATGGTGCCTCTTCCAGTGAAATGGAGATTGAGGAGGACTGCAGGAGGCTGTCGCGGCTGAAAACGAGACACAGGG
Source organism: Thamnophis elegans (assembly GCF_009769535.1). Classification (NCBI taxonomy): domain Eukaryota; kingdom Metazoa; phylum Chordata; class Lepidosauria; order Squamata; family Natricidae; genus Thamnophis; species Thamnophis elegans. The sequence goes on from NC_045549.1 coordinate 14,004,552, forward strand.
GCCACACAAGCTCCATTTTCACTGAGGGCTGCAGGAGGCCATCGCATCCAAAAACAGAGCTCTGGAGCCCGTTTTCTCTGGCAGAGTGCTCGGGCCACCACAGGAGCCTCCAACACGAGTGAATACAAGCTGGCCACACCAATCCTGGCCAGGCCCCCAGCCCCCCCCCCCCCCGGTCAAACACAACCCATATGTGGCCCTCAATGAAATTGAGTTTGACACCCCTGTCTTTGGTTTAACCAGAATAGTCAATTTCGCCATTTCTGCCAGCTCCACGCAATTCAAAAGCATGATGAGATACATGTATTGATGATCTTAAAAGAGCTATTCTCTTTAACTATGGGATTTTTTTTTTGTCCCTTTGAGTCAATAATGACTCCTGACAATTACATGTACAAATCCTTGGTAATGTTTTTTAAACTAATGTTCCATTTCATTCTTCCTAGGGTTGACAGGGAATAACTGATCCAAAATCCCCCAGCAAACCTGATGCCTAAGGCAGGGTTAGAACTCACAGTCTTTTGATGTCTAGCTTGGTGGTTTTAACAAGCAGAACAAACTGATTCTTAGAACATGTTTAGGGATACATAAAATATTGAAAGAGCTCTGCTTTTGTCTGCAATGCAGTCTCCTGCAGTGTTTTATTTCTGCTAGAGAATATAATTGGGCAGGCGATTAACCGAATGTAGCTACAGTTAAGTGCTTCAGTAAGTAACCAACCTTACTGCAGATGCTTTTCTGGATACCAAAACAAATAAATTAAAAATCATGTATCTTTTTTATGTTTTTGCTTTTTTCCTTTTTCAAATATTGAATATAAACAAATAGGTTTAATATTAGAAACTAGTCCATGTCCTAATGATTGGATAAGAGGACTGCCTTCAATGTACATTTTCTTCAGAAACTTAATCTGGATAATTTCAGTTTCAATTCAATTTTATTACGTCATTTAGCCAGCAATTAAAACAAAGTAAAAGAAAGAAGAAAATAAACAACCGAGACACATATACATCAATCTGTCTTATCATTTTAGACAGCTACAAGTTTCCCATTTTCCTGTCTACTTTGAACACAAAATAAGAAGGATCTGATAAAAAGAATGCAAAAAAACCCACCCTGTATTTTCAACTGACATTGGGACAATTCATATATAATACGTGGAGGGAAACCTACTTCTCATCCATTTAGCATTAAACATAGACAATCTAGCACCTAGATTCATTCATCCTAAAGAGCTCCATGTGAGATAATTCTTGATAATATAGTAGAGAAGAAAATATTACTTTACACTTTCCTGTTATGGAGGAAGATGATGATTAATAAATTTATATCTGAAATACTTATTATTTCCAAATTCCTCTTTACAGTATCTTACGGAATGGTGAACTCTAACATTTACTACTACACAAGAGTAATGTCCCAGCTCTTTCTTGACACACCAGTATCAAAGATGGAGAAGACCAATTTCAGATCATTGTCCACAATGGGAGATTTCTGGAAGGTACTAGTTGAAATGTGATTTTTGAGATCTTTGAGCTATATGCACATTAATGTATTACCAAGAAAAAACCCTTTTCTAAGTAGTTACACATAGATTTGCTTTGTGAACAGTTGTATGGATAGATATGACCTGATTCATGGTATAACAAAAAACGGTTCAACTTCTATTGTGCACAATAGTAGCGAAAAGAATTTAGGTAAACAGTTAGGGATCATCTATGTTTTAATTTTAATAAATGTTTAATGTTTTTGTAATATTGCTATATTATGAACAGGAGAAATTAATTGCTAGTATATTAAATAGCTAAATAGTCTTTTCAGTTAACACTATCATATGATTTGACATAAGCAGAGCATCAGAGAGAGAGAGGGGGGGGAGGAGAGAGAGAGAGAGGGAGAGATATTGATTGATTTTCATTCTCCATAAATATATATGATAAAAGTGATATGTAATTATTAAACGGCCAAGTGGCAAGGAATGGTAAATGAGGAGACAGTGATCCTCAAGGCAATTTATAAGCTTTACAATGAATTTAAAACAATCCCTTTTTAAAATATATTTTTGTTAATGGCGGGCATTCAGTAGAGTCCAGCAAGTCATATCGGAGTCACTGCATTGCTGATCCTCAGTCGAAAACATTTTGCTTAATCTTTCAGTGCACTGAGGGCCCGTTGTTGGATGGACTGTACTGGAGATGTGGTACAATAATAAACAGTAGCAGAAACAGAAGTTTCATCTACCACGAGAATCTGCTTTTAGGAGTGCCTCGTATCCGGCAGCTGAAAGTGAGGAATGCCTCATGTTCCATACCTGAAGATTTAAAAGATGAAATAAAGACTGTTATGATGTTTATTCGGTGACTAATGAGGACACTGCTCCATTTGGGCTCCGGAATGGCACAGCGTATGTATTTCTTTACATTCATACAGACCAGGCTGGGTAACTATGGCGACTTGTACAGCCTGTGGACTTCAATCCCCAGAATTCCTGAGCTAGCCATGCCCTCGTATACATATATGTTTTCATCTCTTTTAAGTAACAAGGCTAGAGTCGTCGTTGCAACAGTAACGGTTTCTAACAGATTTATTGTAACAGGTCTAGCTACAGAGAGGATTCAGAACGCGCACAGCTCCTGACCAACTGACAGCTCTTTATATACCTGAGCTGTCAGTTGGCCAGCCAATGGGTGATCGGCTGTTCTCCCGCCAGCCGGCTGGTGCGCTGCAGCCAATCAGGTAACGGCTGCTCCGGCCCCGCCCGTCAGCTGGCCGGGAGGACGCAACAATCTCATATATATTTAACCAGAATTTAAAGATTCTAAAGTAGTGGTGTCAAGCTCGATTTCATGAGGGACACATCAGTGTTGTGTTGACTTGTGGGGGGGCAGAGTGGTGTGGCCAGCTCAACGTGACTCGTGTCGGGGGCGCCTGTGGTGGCCTGAGTGCTCTGCCAGTGAAAGCTGGCTCCTGAGCTCCATT